>NC_053026.1:539165909-539179515 GCF_003073215.2 Triticum urartu | reverse complement strand
AAGAGAGATGACCTCTTCCCCTTCCCTCGCACCTTAATGTTGTCACAGGTACATGTCCGTGGGAGAATCCCTTGGTTCTCATAGTCTGCATTCATTTGCAGAATTCTTACAGCATCATATAAATTCTCCCGAAGCCAGTTCCTGTTTGTCCAGCAAGCGAAAGCCTTTGAAGCCTTTGAACGTGTTGAAGCCATTCAGTTTGAAGTTCATGGCTGCAGAGAAATCAGTAAGGAAGGGTGGCAGACAGCGTCGTGGGGGAACATCAAGAGATTTGCCTGATGACCTCTCAGAGCTTTACAAGACAGATCCTGAAGAGGATTACAATCAGCGCAAGACCCGAATCCAATGGATTCGAAGATATTGGGCAGAACAATGGTTCAAATACCGGTTTGTGACCCAGGAATATGCTGAGAAAAATGCCATCAAGCGACCGTGGGGAGACATCCTATACAAGAATCTTCAACCCAGGTCCAGAGAAGAAGCCATTGAACAAGGCTTCTATCCCTGCATGGTCCGTGGGCCACAGCCTGCAGATGCACACCCATCGTCACTACTATGGTGTCCGTGACGACAATCTGTTCAAGCGCAACTTCCAGTTTGCCAAGAACTCAGCGAAGCAGAACAAGAAGTCTTTGGGATTAGACTTCAACCCTGGTCCCTCTGCTCCCCGTGCCGATGGAACTCGCGAAGCTGAACCCAATCTTCTTGGGCCCTTCTACAACTTGGAAGGTCTCATCACTCATATCGTGGTTCAAGGGACAGCCGTGAATGAGCCTGCAGATGACGCTGAATCAGATGAAGCGCCTGCAGCGCCGAAGCCAAAGAAGTTGAAGCAGCCTAAAGCTTCAAAGCCTGCCTCTGCACCAAAAATCTCAGGGCGAAGCCACTGGCTACTGCACCTCCTGAAGACAGTGTGCAGTCTGAAGATTTGTCACGCATCTCCAAGCCCCAGAAAGTCAAGATGCCTCTGCCACACACCGGCCAAGAACTGACAGCTGCTGCTATTCTGCGCAACGATGCCATCGATCTGTCCAGTGATGAAGATCTTGCAGATGACGCTCTTGAGCAACTGATCAAGAGCAAAGAAGAAGCAGAAATCTTCAATGATCTGCCTCTCTTTGACGTGGCAATCATCCACAACTTCATTGATGAGTGGTTTGACACGCCCAACCTCAGCTTCGAAGATCTGCAACTTCCAATTGGCCTCAGTGTCGCCTTCCATGGCGCCATTGCTTCAGTAGCTCTAGCTCAGCGCATTCGTTGAACTGAAGCAAAAGATTGACTTTGAGAAAGCTCAGTTCAAGAAGCATATGGCCAAGCTCAGCATGCAAGAGGTGAAAAACTTCAAGATTATGCTGCACGAGCTCAAAGAAGCCTTTCTCAAGAAACGCAGAAGCTCAGGGTTCTCGGGAGCGCATGAAGAGCCTGGCTGACAAGTGTGTGCAAGGCTACAACGAGGCTGAGAAGCGCAAGGCCCTTGGGCGTCCGGGCATTGATCCCAGGATGGCTGCTAAGCAGAAGAAGAAGCCCACTGTGGCCGAACCCAACGCACCAAGGCAGGAAGCAGATCCCATTGTCTTCCCAACCAGCATGACTGGCTCAAGCCAAAAGCCAGATCTACCGCTTCAGAGCTGAAGAAGACGAGGACTGCTGAGGCTGAAGCCAGAAAGAGGAAACATCCTGAAGCCTCTGCTGCTGCTCCCTCCAAGAAGAAGCGGAAGACCAAGAAGGAACGGGCTGCTCCCACAGAGCCCTTAATTGTTGAACCTATCTCCATGGTTCGCCCTGCCGCTGAACATCAAGAGCGCCAACTGACTGTCCATGAGCCTGCTTTCACAGAGGCTCATGAAGCTGAAGACATTCCAGCAGCTGATCCCACCGCTGCTGAAGACATTGGTCACCATGACCATGTTGAAGATGATGCAGTTCTTCCTCAGATCGAGCACCAACAGGTATCATCGCCTGTGCTAACGCACAGCGAACTCATCAGCATTGGTCGTCCTCTGACGCCAATTGCTCAGGATGCATCATGGGCTGATCACCCACAAGCACAAGAGGAAGATGACTTTGAGGCCCAGCCAACTCCAACTCCACAGGCGTCGCCAGCGTTACGCAGGCTTCGCAAAGGACCAAGGCCTCCAGTCTCCGAGTCTGAAGCTAAAGCTGCTGAAGACATTCCGGCTGCATCAGCCGATGACACCCAAGAAGAAGAACATGTCCCCACTCCCCAACTACTGAACGAAGCTGTTCTCGAGGAGAACGTGTCTGTGCCCGACCCTCCAGCTCATCAAGTGGAGGTAGAAAATCTTGAGGCTGCCACCACCAACACCAATGAAGCCACTGACGCTGTCATGGCTGAAGCAAATGTGGAGCCTACACCAACCCAAGAACCAGAAGTCAGCGAAGCCAATGATGCTACTGCTTCTGTTCCTGCGCCTGCTGCTGGTCCTCAGTTTGACTATCAGTTGAGCATAGGCCTCAGGTACAGAAGCCAATTCCAAGGTTGCCCAGGTTTCCAGGTCCTGCATCAGCACCTGGATCCTTCAATGTCAACGGCTTCAAAGCAGACAACACTTTCTTCAATAGCTCCAAGAACCCCTACTCAAGGGAAAGAATATCTTCTGATCGGTTCTGGAGCTATCCGCAGCGAAGCTATTACTCCTGCATTCTGTACAATCAAGGTCGCATCTTCCCACATAAGCGTCTTGACACCGAAGCAATAGCTGGTCTGCCCTGTCTGGAAGAAGCTCTGGATTGCTTCAAAGAGGTTGGATTGTTGCCGTTTGTCACCGACCAAGAGCACTGGAATGAAGAGTTGCTGCTCCAATTCTATGCCACACTTCACATCCGTGGGTACAACAGAGATCCGAAGACTTGGGTCCTGGAGTGGATGACAGGAAATGTTCATCACGAAGCCAAAGCCTTTGATATCATTGAGCTCACTGGTCTGCCCACTCCTGGCGATCTCTACGAACCTGGCTGTCAGCTTCACAGTGAAGCTATGGAGAGCATCTTTCAGAAGCCTGAACCAAACATGAGTCAGATGCTCAGTATGATGAAGCCCTTGCCACAAGATGCTGCATATCCTAAGGAGTTCTTTGTTGAAGACCTTGAGTATCTGCCAAGGACTATCTATCACATCATAAGGCGAACTCTCTGGCCCATCAAAGGACATTCTCCACATGCCAAGCTGGAAGGTGCAATGAAGACTTTGGTCTTCTATATTGAAAGTGCATTATATCGACTAGAGGGGTGAATAGGCGATTTTTATGAAAGTCTTCAAAACGTGGAAGTTTCGAAGACAAACGATAGAAATAAACCTATTACCATGCAGCGGAAGGTAGACTACACTAGGCAAACCATAGTCAAGTATTCAATGGAGTGAGAGCACAATGACTAATAGCAGCAATGTAGTAAGGATCAGGTAGGAAGATATTATGAAGCCAAACAGAACACGCAGTCACTCAGTGAAGACAAAAGATAGTGCAATCATACAATGACTTCACAAGGAGTAACAGTAAGTAAAGGGAAGGGAAGGATGAAACCAGTGACTCGTTGAAGACAATGATTTGTTGGACTAGTTCCAGTTGCTGTGACAAATGTACGTCTGTTAGGGAGGCTGAGATTCAACCTGAACACGCAGCTCAGGACACCCAGTCCTCACCGTATTCCCCTTGAGCTAAGGTCACACAGACCTCGCCCAATCACTCTGGTAAGTCTTCAAGGTAGACTCCCAAACCTTCACAGACTTCATTCACTGGCGATCCACAATGTCTCTTGGATGCTCAGAACGCGACGCCTAACCGGCTGGAGGATTCACAGTCCTCAAGTGTAATAAGTCTTCAGATCACACAAACAAGAAGACTTAAGTGATGCCTAACACTCTTTGGCTCTGGGTGGTTAGGGCTTTATCCTCGCAAGGAATTCTCTCTCAAAGGCTTCGAGGTGGGTTGCTCTCAAACGACAAAAGCCGTACTCTAACTCTGAGCAGCCAACCGTTTATGGTTGTAGGGGTGGGCTATTTATAGCCACTAGGCAACCGACCTGATTTGTCCGAAATGACCCTGGGTCACTAAGGAACTGACACGTGTTCCAACGGTCAGATTTCAAACTCACACGGCAACTTTACTTGGGCTACAAGCAAAGCTGACTTGTCCGACTCTGGACAAGATTCGCTCTCATAGTCTTCACTCGAAAGACATAGGTTTTGGTTAAGCATCACTTCAGTCATTCTGACTGGTTCTCTTGGACCCCACTTAACAGTACGGTGGTTCCTATGACTCAACAAAGAAGAAAAAGAACTATGAAAGATCTAAGTCTTCGAGCTCCATAGGCTTCATGCGATGTCTTCTCTTGTCATAGTCTTCAATGTGAATATCTTCATATACCACCTTTGACATCAATGTCTTCATACATTTTTAGGGGTCATCTCTGGTAGGAAAACCGAATCAATGAGGGACTTCTACCTGTGTTATCCTGCAATTCTCACAAACACATTAGTCCCTCAACTAGGTTTGTCGTCAATACTCCAAAACCAACTAGGGGTGGCACTAGATGCACTTACAATCTCCCCCTTTTTGGTGATTGATGACAAACTAGTTGAAGTTTTCAACGGGAATATAATATGTGAAATTGTAAAGGAATTGTCTTCATAAGTTGCAAGGGCTCCCCCTGAAGATGTGCATATAAGTAATTTGCTTTTGGAATGCAAATGCACATGGCAGGTTGTACTCGTGGAGATCCTCTTCAACTTATGATGACAATTCATTATGCATGAGAAGGTATGTGAAGATAATGACATGCATAATGGAAAATGGACGTCTGCAAAATGATCTAAGTGCGGAATTTATCATCGCACATGCGGAATTTATCATCGCATCACAAAGTGGCAAATAAGTAGCAGACGACCATCGAGTTTAAGTGTTACAACTCAAAGAACCAAATGTATCAAAACGAGAGTTGTAAACACGAAGCAAAATATAAAGCAACCGCCCATATGGACCCGCTTGAAGACTATCAAACTCATATGCTTCTCCCCCTTTTGTCAGTAAGGACCAAAAAGGTTTGAAGACATAGAGCATCTACTCGTTCCCATGAAGAGTAGGTGAAGCAGCAGGGTCGTCGGTGGTGTTCGGCGGTGCAGAAGAACTTGGAGCAGTGTCGAAGCGTGCTGAAGGAGGTGGCGGTGAAGTAGCATCGTCTTCATCCTCGATCACTCTGGCATTCACAGTTGCAGCAGAGGAAGAGAACTCAGAGTCTTCAAGAGATGGAGTTCGTCGCAGCACTGCCCTTCGAGGAGGTGTGGAGTCAAACTTGAAGCTCAGAGAAGCCATCCTCTTGAAGATCATCTTCAGAGCACATTAGCGTCAGCCCTTTCCATAGTGCGTCGAGAGGTTTCATGGGCAACAAAGGCATTCTTGGTGGCAAGATTGCGAATGCGGTTAACATCCACCAAGAGGCTTTGCATTTGGCGCTTCAGCCAGTCATGATGCCTATCCTGTTTCTGATGAAGAGCCACAAGAAGCTCTCGGTCATTGAGAACACGAGTGCGCTTCTTGGGTCGTTGGGCAATTGTGCTATCGGTGGCTTCAGTGAGAGCAGGATGTGGTGCACGTGTAGTTCCAGCCAAAGGATACACACGAGTGACTGCTTCAACTCCTTCAATGTTCTGAGAAAAACTTTGATGCTCCGCATTCTGAAGACTTAGAGGTTCCTTGGCAGGCTCAGGATAAATGGCTTCAACAAGACATATCCACATCAGGCAGAAAGATCCGATGATTGCGAGCAGATGGCTGATATGAGATAGCGGAGTGGAGTTTAATCAGCCGCATTATCCATGGAGCGTAGAACTTCAAGCCAAAAAGATCAGAGCCTGATGCAGCAAGTTGGCGGATGAAGAAGTCCTGTGCATTGAAGCATTTGCCATGAAGAATATAGAAGACCAAAGTCTTCATTGCACCTTCCAGCTTGGCATGTGGAGAATGTCCTTTGATGGGCCAGAGAGTTCGCCTTATGATGTGATAAATAGTCCTTGGCAGATACTCAAGGTCTTCAACAAAGAACTCCTTGGGATATGCAGCATCTTGGGGCAATGGCTTCATCATACTGAGCATCTGACTCATGTTAGGTTCAGGCTTCTGAAAGATGCTCTCCACAGCTTCACTGTGAAGTTGACAGCCAGATTCGTAGAGATCGCCAGGAGTGGGTAGACCAGTGAGCTCAATGATATCAAAGGCTTTGGCTTCGTGATGAACATTTCCTGTCATCCACTCCAGGACCCAAGTCTTCGGATCTCTGTTGTACCCACGGATGTGAAGTGTGGCATAGAATTGGAGCAGCAACTCTTCATTCCAATGCTCTTGGTCGGTGACGAACGGCAGCAATCCAACCTCTTTGAAGCAATCCAGAGCTTCTTCCAGACAGGGCAGACCAGCTATTGCTTCAATGTCAAGACGCTTATGTGGGAAGATGCGACCTTGATTGTATAGAATGCAGGAGTAATAGCTTCGCTGCGGATAGCTCCAGAACCGATCAGATGATATTCTTTCCCTTGAGTAGGGGTTCCTGGAGCTATTGAAGAAAGTGTTGTCTGCTTTGAAGCCATTGACATTGAAGGATCCAGGTGCTGATGCAGGACCTGGAAACCTGGGCAATCTTGGGATTGGCTTCTGTACCTGAGGCCTGTGCTCAACATGATAGTCGAACTGAGGACCAGCAGCAGGCGCAGGAACAGAAGCAGTGGGATCAGTGGCTTCGCTGACTTCTGGTGCTTGGGTTGGTGAAGGCTCCACATTAGCTTCAGCCATGACAGCGTCAGTGGCTTCATTGGTGTTGGTGGTGGCAGCCTCAAGATTCTCAACCTCCACTTGACGAGCTGGAGGGTCGGTCACAGTCACGTTCTCCTCGAGAACAGCTTCTTGGTGGACGGGGGAGTAGCAGCTTTGGGGTTTCTTCTTCATCGGCTGATGCAGCCGGAATGTCTTCACAGCTTTAGCTTCAGACTCGGAGACTGGAGGCCTTGGTCCTTTGCGAAGCCTGCGTAACGCTGGCGACGCCTATGGGGTTGGAGTTGGCTGGGCCTCAAAGTCATCTTCCTCTTGTGCTTGTGGGTGATCAGCCCATGATGCATCCTGAGCAACTGGCGTCAGAGGACGACAAATGTTGATGAGTTTGCTGTGCGTTAGCACAGGCGATGATACCTGTTGGTGCTCGATCTAAGGAAGAACTGCATCATCTTCAACATGGTCATGGTGACCAATGTCTTCAGCAGCGGTGGGATCAGCTGCTGAAAATTCTTCAGCTTCATGAGCCTCTGTGAAAGCAGGCACGTGGACAGTCAATTGGCGCTCTTGATGTTCAGTGGCTGGGCGAACCATGGAGATGGGTTCAACAATCAAGGGCTCTGTGGGAGCAGCCCGTTCCTTCTTGGTCTTCCTTTTCTTCTGGAGGGAAGGCAGTTAGCAGAGGCTTCAGGATGTTTCCTCTTTCTGGCTTCAGCCTCAGCAGTCCTCGTCTTCTTCAATCTCTGAAGCCGGTTGACCTGGCCTTTGGCTTTGCGAGCCAGTCATGCTAGTTGGGAAGACAATGGGATCTGCTTCCTGCCTTGGTGCGTTGGGTTCGGCCACAGTGGGCTTCTTCTTCTGCTTAGCAGCCATCCTGGGATCAATGCTCGGGATACGCCCAAGGGGCCTTGCGCTTCTCAGCCTCGTTGTAGCCTTGCACACACTTGTCAGCCAGGCTCTTCATGCCGAGAACCCTGAGCTTCTGCACGTTTCTTGAGAAAGGCTTTTTGAGCTCGTGCAGCATAATCTTGAAGTTTTTCACCTCTTGCACGCTGAGCTTGGCCATATGCTTCTTGAACTGAGCTTTCTCAAAGTCAATCTTTTGCTTCAGTTCAACAATGCGCTGGGCGATAGCTAATTCTGAAGCAATGGCGCCATGGAAGGCGACACTGAGGCCAATTGGGTTGCAGATCTTCGAAGCTGAGGTTGGGCGTGTCAAACCACTCATCAATGAAGTTGTGGATGATTGCCACGTCAAAGAGAGGCAGATCATTGAAGATTTCTGCTTCTTCTTTGCTCTTGATCAGTTGCTCAAGAGCGTCATCTGCAAGATCTTCATCACTGGACAGATCAATGGCATCGTTGCGCAGAATAGGCAGCAGCTGTCAGTTCTTGGCCGGTGTGTGGCAGAGGCATCTTGACCTTCTGGGGCTTGGAGATGCGTGACAAATCTTCAGACTGCACACTGTCTTCAGGAGGTGCAGTAGTGGCTAGTGGCTTTTGCCTGTGAGATTTTTGGTGCAGAGGCAGGCTTTGAAGCTTTTAGGCTGCTTCAGCTTCTTTGGCTTCGGCGCTGCAGGCGCTTCATCTGATTCAGCGTCATCTGCAGGCTCATTCACGGCTGTCCCTTGAACCAAGATATGGGTGATGAGACCTTCAAGGTTGTAGAAAGGACCGACGACATTGGGTTCTGCATCACGTGTGCCGTCAGCCCTTGGAGCAGAAGGACCAGGGTTGAAGTCTAGTCCCAATGTCTTCTTGTTCTGCTTTGCTGAGTTCTGGGCAAACTGGAAGTTGCGCTTGAACAGAATGTCGTCACGACACCATAGTAGTGACGATGGTGTCAGCATCCGCAGGCTGTGGCCACGGACCATGCAGGGATAGAAGCCTTGTTCAATGGCTTCATCTCTGGTCCTGGGTTGAAGATTTTTGTAGAGGATGTCTCCCCATGGTCGCTTGATGGCATTCTTTTCAGCATATTCCTTGGTCACAAATCTGTACTTGAACCACTGTTCTGCCCAATAGCGTCGAGTCCATTTGATTCGCGTCTTGCGCTGATTGTAATCCTCTTCAGGATCTGTCTTGTACAGCTCTGAGAGGTCATCGGGCAGATCTCTTGACGTTTCTCCTCGACGCTTTCTGTCACCCTTCCTTGTTGATTTTTCTGAAGCCATGAACTTTAAACTGAAAGGCTTCAATATGTTCAAAGGCTTCAAAGGTTTTCGCTTGCTGGACAAACAGGAACTGCTTCGGGAGAATTTATATGATGCTGTAAGAATTCTGCAAATGAATGCAGACTATGAGAACCAAGGGATTCTCCCACGGACATGTACCTGTGACAGCATTAAGGTGCGAGGGAAGGGGAAGAGGTCATATGCATTCTCAGAAGATTTTGAAGATAAATCAGTTTAGAAGACATTGACCTCATCGTGCGAAGACATTCACTCATAGATAAGGAGTTGGTTCCAGATTTGTACGAATCCAGAGATCAGTACAAGTGAGGAATCTAACTACTTTGTGAAGCATAAGTGAATATACTAGGCATGTTATGAGATGCAGTATGAAAGAGATGAGAAGAGATGTGAATAGAAACTGCTTGTGGTAGAAAGTCACAAAGCTATAGGATCAAAGGGGCCGTAAAAAGGAAGTTTTATTTACCACATGAAGAACTGCTAGACGGAGTGGAAGAGGAGGCCGAGCAGTTTGATCTTCCGTGCCCTAACTTGGCGACGGAGGACACCTACGGCGACGGCGGAGAGGACGATGTCCGCGGTCGGCGTGAAGACGGCGTCGGAGAGGTTGCGGCAGTGAAGCGCTTCGTCGACGGCATTGTCGAGGGCTAGCGGTGGCGCTAGGGTTCGTGCGAGAGTGGAAGAAGAGATAATGACTGTGGTGAGGCGTGTATTTATAGGTACAGGGGCGGCACTGCGTTATTACACAGGTGCCCCTGGCGATTCACATCTGAGGGACACGTGGCTGTCATGCAGCATATCGGGGGTTGTTCCACGTCCCACGCACGCCTGGATTGTCGGGTGGTCGTTCCCACTTCTCCGGGTTTCAGGTGAAGGAATGAGCATTGAAAACGGACTTAATGGTTGTCTCTGTATCTTCTGCTGACAAGGACGCAGAGAAGACATTCGACAGTTTCAATAGAATTCATATGATTTGGAGAGATAGAGTTTGAGATAGAAAGCATAGAGAGGTTAGGGTCCGATCACATTCACTTAGTTCAAAAGATTCAACAAGAAGACATAGCTATAAGTGAATGCTGTAGAGGATAGAACATTAGTATTATATATATAATCAACATAGTGAAGATAATCATGAAGACATGTTGAAATTGAAGCCAAACCAAATGTGAAGACACAGCAAATGTAACGCCATGAGTGAAACACTTCAAACAGAACATTTGGTGGTGGCGTTACCCACCGTATAGGAAGTATTAGACCCAGACACGGTGCACAATTATCGTGGCACTCCGAAGTCAAATTCCACATTAATGTATTCACACTTAGAATGTATGTCTTCATTGATTGAAGATATACTTTACTTTGTGTGTTGCACATCTAAGTCATCAATATGCATAAGTGTTAGGATGTGTGCCTGATCACATGACATTTGAGGATTCCAAGATATTTAGCTCACACCGTAACGTGCAAAATCTCTTCTCATCCAAGGGCTTGGTGAAGATATCTGCCAATTGCTCTTCAGTGTTGACGTGTATGATATCAATATCTTCCTTCACAACATGATCTCTGAGAAAGTGATGACGAATTTCAATGTGCTTTGTCTTTGAGTGCTGAACTGGGTTGTTGGCAATCTTGATGGCGCTTTCGTTGTCGCAGTAGAGTGGCACTTGCTTCAGATGAATGCCATAGTCCTTGAGTGTTTGTTTCATCCATAGAAGCTGAGCGCAGCAAGATCCAGCAGCAATGTATTCAGATTCAGCAGTGGAGAGAGATACACAGTTCTGCTTCTTTGAAGACCAACATACAAGTGATCGTCCCAGAAAATGACATGTGCCTGATGTAGACTTGCGATCCACTTTGTCACCAGCATAATCAGCATCCGAGAATCCAACTAGATCAAACTCTGAGCCCTTTGGATACCATAATCCTAGAGTTGGGGTGTGAGCCAAATATCGAAGGATTCGCTTCACAGCTAAGTGATGCGACTCCTTTGGTGCCGCTTGAAATCGAGCACACATGCAAACACTAAGCATAATTTCTGGCCTAGATGCACATAGATAACGCAAAGAACCAATCATGGAGCGGTATACCTTTTGATCGAACTCTTTACCATTGTCGTCAGGACCCAGATGATGCTTGGCTGGCATTGGAGTCGTGAAGCCTTTGCAGTCTTGCATACCAAACTTCTTCAGGCAATCTTTGAGATACTTCTCTTGAGATATGAAGATGCCGTTGCGTTGCTGTCGTATTTGAAGACCGAGGAAGAACTTCAGCTCTCCCATCATGGACATCTGATATTGCTCTTGCATCATATATCCAAACTCTTCACTGTACTTCTGATTGGTGCAGCCGAAGATAATGTCATCCACATATATTTGGCACACAAACAGTTCACCATCATATGTCTTCATGAAGAGAGTGGGGTCGGGGGAACCAGGTATGAAGCCTTTCCTCTTCATGAAGTATTTGAGTGTGTCATACCAGGCCCGAGGGGCTTTTTTTAGGCCATACAGTGCCTTGTTGAGCTTGTATACCATGTCAAGATGTTTTTGATCTTCAAAGCCAGGCGGTTGTGCAACATACACTTCTTCTTCAATTTTGCCATTGAGAAAGGCGCTCTTCACATCCATTTGATATAGAAGTATGTTATGATGATTTGCATAGGCCAGCAGTATGCGTATGGCTTCAAGTCTAGCCACAGGAGCAAATGTTTCATCGAAGTCAATGCCTTCCACTTGAGTATATCCTTGAGCAACGAGACGAGCTTTGTTTCTGACAACTTGACCATGCTCATATTGCTTGTTGCGGTATATCCATTTGGTGCCTATTATGTTGTGCTTCCGAGGATCAGGATGCTTAACCAGTTCCCATACATTATTCAGCTCAAACTGTTGAAGCTCTTCTTGCATAGCTTGAATCCATTCAGGTTCCATGAAGGCTTCTTCAACTTTCTTGGGTTCTGTTATTGAGACGAATGCGAAGTGCCCACAAAAATTTGCTTGCTGAGTTGCCCTTGAACGAGTGAGCGGACCGGGTGCATTGATGCTATCAATTATTCTCAATCTGCACTTCACTAGCAACGCGAGGATGTACAGGACGAAGATTTTGCTCTTGCTGATCATTGTCGTTGTTAGAGGGATTGTCTTCAGGCTGAGCATTGTCTTCAGGTTGATCAGGTGCGGAGATGATGAGTTCCTCTTCAGTTTGAGCTTCAGAGGGCATGATTTCTCCAGTTCCCATCAGCTTGATTGATTCGCTGGATGGAACTTCATCTAGCACATTTGGCAGGTGTTCACTTTGTGAACCGTTAGTCTCATCAAATCGCGCATCCACTGTTTCAACCACTTTATAATGGAAGAGATTAAAGACTCTGTAGGAGTGCGAATCCTTTCCATATCCAAGCATAAAACCCTCATGTGCTTTTGGTGCAAATTTTGAAGTGTGATGTGGATCCTTGATCCAGCACGTGGTGCCAAATACTCCGAAGTAACTGACATTTGGCTTCTTGCCAGTAAGGAGCTCATAAGATGTCTTGTTCAAAAGCTTGTGAAGATAAACACGATTGATTGTATGGCATGCAGTATCAATGGCTTCAGGCTAGAATTTTTTTGGAGTCTTGTATTCATCTAGCATCGTTCTGGCCATCTCAATGAGTGTTCTGTTCTTGCGTTCGATGACGCCATTCTGCTGTGGCGTGTATGGGGCTGAGAATTCATGTGTGATGCCCAAGGTATCAAGATATGTATCAAGGCCAGTGTTCTTGAATTCAGTGCCATTGTCACTTCTGATGTGCTTTATCTTGGCGCCATAGTTGTTCATTGCTCGATTGGCGAAGCGTCTGAAGACATCCTGCACTTCAGTCTTGTAGAGGATTATGTGCACCCAAGTATATCTAGAATAATCATCAACAATGACAAAGCCATAGAGACAAGCAGTAGTAGTAAGAGTTGAGTAATGAGTGGGACCGAAAAGATCCATGTGGAGCAGTTCGAAGGGTCGAGTAGTTGTCACGATTGTCTTCGAGGGATGTTTGGCCCTCGTCATCTTTCCTGCTTCACAGGCACCGCATAAGTGATCTTTCTTGAACTTGACGCCCTCGATGCCTATGACATGCTTCTTCTTTGCAAGGGTGTGAAGGTTCCTCATGCCAGCATGCCCTAGCCTCCGGTGCCAGAGCCGGCATTCTGAAGCTTTTGCTAGAAGACATACGGCAAGCTGTGGTCCTGCTGAGAAATCTACCACGTACAAGTCATCTTTCCGATACCCTTCAAACACTAGAGACTTGTCAGATTCCATTAGAACAAGGCATCGATATTTTCCAAATATTACGATCATGTTCAAATCGCAAAGCATTGAGACAGACATTAAGTTGAAGCCAAGGGATTCAACAAGCATGACTTTATCCATGTGTTGATCCTTTGAGATTGCAACTCTACCTAGGCCCAATACCTTACTTTTACCAGTGTCAGCAAATGTGATGTGACTCTTGTCGGATGGACGTAAGGTTGAGTCCATAAGAAGGCTTCTTTTGCCAGTCATGTGATTGGTACACCCACTATCAATAATCCATTCTGAAGATGCTGGTGTCATACCCTACAGTGTAGTTAGGGGGATAGGCTTCACAAAGAGAATTGT
>NC_053026.1:539146004-539164909 GCF_003073215.2 Triticum urartu | reverse complement strand
TGCACGGAATGCAAGCATATCTCTATGTATCATTGGCATTGCACTACACATACTACAAAACCCGTAGCACATGTTGCGTACGAGATAGTTTTCCAGAGTGTCTTTTGCATGACAAACTTGGCATTCCTTGGTCTCATTGACATTGGGTTGAAACCGAAACTATCAGCAATTCCAGTGGTTTATGATTATTATGATGCTACATTCTAACAATATTTGGATTTTATGTGCACTACATGTGACACAAGGAGGCAAATTTTAAGGCTTGTACACCTTAAAGTGTATGTTGAACCACTCAGACTCCTTGAATGCATCAAGTCGAGGTAAGTGGCTCTTCCCGACCATTGAGTAGACTATTCAGGTATTCCATGGTTCTAAAGGACATATCTACATGATGGTCTTAAGTGTGCTTTATTCACACAAAACCATTGGCTCATTATCCTGACATCGATTTCAAGCAAATCGAATGGATAACCTTGTAGAATTCTCCTTGAGTGCCTTCTTTATGGCCCTTGGATTGAAGTTTAGCAATTTGTCCTAATGTCTAGACTCAAAATGCTTTGGTAGAATCCTATCCAAAGAGTTAAGCTCATTGCATAATCTTTACTTTGGAATTGCAACTTACCAACTTTACGTTGGAGTCATGCAGTCTTACACTCTCATGACCAAACTGCATTATATTATTCCCTCTATCTTTGATACATGGAAATCTACCAAGTATTTCCTATCTGCGGTAATTCGGTTACACACCGATATCACCACCCGGCTACATCATTGGCCCCTCAACATATAGTTGGGATCTATGTGAGGAATAATTGTATTTCCGTCAATACCTCAAGCCCCTCGAATGGGGAGTTATTCAAGGCCAGTATGTTGATTCAATGAGGAATATTTCCAAGCATTAGGGGGAGAATTCAAGTACCATAAAGAATGCCAGGAAATTAGTGGAATGTTGAACACATTTCTGCCTTAAATCCACGTACTCAAAGATCTGAACCATGCGTTCAGAAGATTTGCAACACATTGCAAATAACCTGCCAGATTCATTTACTGACTATAAAGGTGTCACACAATCCTACAATCCCGCAAAAGTATGCCTGAAAGAGTGGAGGTAGCAACAAAATTCACTCCACTCCCCGTTCAAAGCAACAGGGGGAGATGTATGGCAGAAGTACATCAGGATTCAGCTTCTTGCAAACAAGGATATCAAGGCCTGTGAATCAGTAAATGCAAGTCAACTTCACGTTGATAGACACCTAATGGGTAGTATACACCCAATGGACGGGAAACCTCCACCAACCCAGGTCATAGTGCACATAATGACCAGGACATCGGAATACCCGACTCAATCGCATTGGGAAATCGCGAGCAGTCACCATGGGTAACGATATTTTCATCAACTATATATTGATATATAGATTCTGGAGAATCATATAACCAAAAGTATACAATTGTCAACATACATTTCTCAACTAGATTGCAAAAACCTTTCAAATGATTCAGATCCAAAGACCATGGCCATGGAAAAGTGTGAACAATACTCGGACTGAACTCAAGCAAAGGGTATAATCTAGGTAGAAATGATCTTGCTCAATAATGGGAAGGTATTCATAAGCAATACCTACACCAGTTTTTTTTCTGGAAACGGAATTGAGAACAATAAGGTGGTGAAACAAAGAGCAAGTATTGTAGCACACGGGTTCACGCAGATACCCAACTATTCTCCAGAGGTGGAATCTCTTTTCGATAACTTATATCATTGGCAGTACAAAATCATCTATCTCTGCAGTTGATAGATGTAGTGATTACATATCCATGTGGATCACTAGATTCAGACATATATGATTGATTTCCGATGAAATCTCAATTCTGAATCGAAATACAAAATGCAACATACATTGTGTAAAACTGGTAAGTCACCATACGACTTATTGTGGTCGGTACATATGGTACAACCGACGTAGTGAGTTCCTTATACAAAAGGATTACTCCTACAAAGATGATTATGCATGTTTGTATGTCTGCAATGACGACACATGTAATCATCTAATGACGGAGTTTAAATGAAGGATTTGGGTAAACCAAAACACCGCTCGTTTCTACAACTTGAGCACCTTCATTCATACATTATGGTATACTATGTTGTCTATATCCAAGATATATTGGAGAAATTCATTGTGGACAAATATTATCAATCCATAACTCTCATGGTAGTTCATTCTCTAGACGTAGAGAAAGATCTATTTAGACCAAGAGATGATGGAAATGAGATATTGGGACTCAACGTTCCATATGCCATTGGACCGACCAAACACAATTGGTTGGTACTCAAGAATATTTGTCGATATCTCCAAGGCATGAAACATCTTGTCCTGGTTTTTCAGTTTTGGAAAAATCTGAACACCGATATCATTGGATACATCGATCAGATCCCCACTATGTCAGATCGTAGACAAGTTTAGTGTTCCTACTAGGTGTGGTAGCCCTCTCATGAAGAGTCTTCGAAACAGACCTCATGGCTACATCCACCAACCATTATCTCAACGATAATGTTTCTTGTGTTGCTCGGATGCAAACAGGGTACATAATAAGCAATATCACTATATTGCATATCTTGCAAGTCAAATCAATGCGACTGATTTGTTCAACGGGCCTCTACTAACTTCTATGTTTTGGTATGTGACGGCTTCGAATTTTGCAAGAATCAGGGGGAGTATCTTCCTGAATTGTTCCTGTTCAATGCATCATATTATACTCTTTTTCCTTTCATGAGTTTACTTTACAGATTCTCATAAAGGTTTTTAATGAAGTAATATCAACACAAGACCATATGTCATATTTTCTGTTTTCCCTACCGGGGTTTTTAAGGAAGTATAGACGACATATTTATTGTCCTGTAAACTCTATGAGTTTTCTCGTATCGAGTTAAAAGAGACAATAACCATTATATGTTGCATTATTTTCTCCTTTTTTTTCACTGGGTTTGAAGGAGTTTTAGCAACATATCAAACACCTATCTCCTCGTATTTTTCCCACAGGGTTTTTGGAGGAGCTTCTCAAGATGATGATACTTACACTAACAAGCATGGATTAGGGGAAGTGTTAGGATTTAATTAATCCTATTAATCCCTGCTTTTTCTAATTAAGGCGGTTGTCTCGTGTCACTTCACCCCTTAGGGGCTATATATATGTGTAATCCCATCATCAATGAAAACAACTATTCTACTACTTGTCATTTGCCTCTTGCAATTACTTTGAACATGGACAAGCCGGCAAAGTGAGGCGGGCAACAATCGGCCACGAAGCGGACTGAACCAGATACACACACCCAGAACACACCAACCGAGTGGCCCCAGGATAACCGGACAGACCCAACAGTGTCGAACATCTGATTATAGACACCAAAAAAAGACGAGGTAGTCAACAGTCAACCGAACAATAATCGAACCCCCTGCCACACCGCCTCCACTGGCGCAAGAAACACACGCAGCTACGCAAGACAGTATACAAAGTGGCCCCGCGGGCGTCCCTGGTCCACGCGTCATGGCAAGACACCACGCAAAGTGGGTGCGCAGGCGTCCATGGATCACCCGGAGACGTCCATGGTTCACGCGTCATGGATCACTGGAGACGCCAAGGAGGAGGGCACCAAGCAGGTAGCGCCACGCTCGGATCGAACGACGGGAAGGGTGGCATCATTCATCTCCTGCGGGTAACAATGAGTAGTACAGATTTTTCACATGATGATAGAATTGCTGCATCATTCCTCTCTGGCGGGTAACGATTAATAGTAGAGATTTTTCACGAAGATCATAAATGGTGTTGCTATTTGTTAATCGTTGCAAATAAAGCATTCCTCAATCAGAAACTGCCTGTGTTATATACAAGGTTAAAAATTATTTCCTGCCTAGTTACATAGTTTGGCGTTCTATAATGCTATTACTATCATCAACTGCCTCCATGGCCATTGCTCATGTATGCATGCTGTTGCTTCTCTTGATATGCGCTCCTTGTAGCATTTCAGCACACCAGGAGCCTCCCAGGCACTGTCGCCGATGCTCTATGGCACCGTGAATCGCACTGCCGATAGGGGCAGCATCTCAGTTCCACCTCTTCGAGTTTTTCATTGATTTTGATTTCTGCTTGCTTTGTTGGAAGGCCTGCACTTTCTGTTTCTTCCTTGCAAGTTTTTCGGCCTGCAACGCGGTTCACAAAAGAGAATGTTAAGTATTGACAAACTAAACCATAGCATACGGTACATGCGCTGTGACGATACTAGTTCAGAAAAAAATAAAACGTTAGGCATTCACCTTTGACATTTTTGACTTGGCTTTTACTTTGGGGGCCTTTTCCTCGAGCTCTTCCGCACGTGCAAGTTCCCTTTCTCTCGCCTCCAGGTTCCTTTCAAGGTAATACTTACAAAGATAAAGAATAAAATATCATCACTTTTAGATATTAAAATGTCCCGAGATTGAAATTCTAAGGCTTATTACTAATTTATCACTCGATATCTGTCATTGTCGAGGTTCTGGGAACGGGATATTCAGGCCCGTCTGCCTACGGCCCAGCGCGTGGCTTCACCAACGACCCGGTGTGGCCCAGCGCTAGAATTTCACGAGCAAGACCCTCGCAAGGGCCTCCGCCTCGCGAGGCGAACGACATCAAGGCCTCCCAAGGAGCGGCCTCCAGAGAAGCAGATATCTCTAGGCTTGCACCCACCTCGCGAGGCGCGCGATGATGAGAGCCATGATGACCAAGACTAGGAGGGCGCCAGCGGGCGCCAGAGGGCGTCAAGTGGTCTGGCAAGTCAAGTTCAAGCTAGAGCTACCCCCGCGCCACGACGGCGTTCCTGACTCGGAGGAGTTCCTTAAGCTCTATGCGTTGAGCATCAAGGCGACGAACGGCGACGACAAGATCGTAGCGAATTGGTTCCCCATGGCTCTCAAGGATGGCACGTGCTCTTGGCTCATGCAACTTCCGGAGGGGTCGATCTCTTCATGGGACGAGATCCGCGAGCAGTTCATCGCCAACTTCCAAAGCACCCGCGACCGCGCCCTCACTGTCAATGACCAGCGGCGCGTGAAGCAGCGCCTCGGCAAGACTCTTCGCAAGTACATTTAGCGCTTCACCCAGGTCCGCCTCAAGATCCTGAAGGCCTGGACGAAGCCATCATCTCAGTGTTCACCGAGGGCGTCACGAACATCAAGATGAGTGAGGAGCTCGCCATCCACGATGACCTGTGCTCGACGCTGGAGATGTTCAACCTGACGGACAGGTGCACCAGGGCTGAGGAAGGTCGCCTCACCCTCTTGAAGCACCCAGCTGACGACCCCGAAGACAAGAAAGTCAAGGCCAAGGAGGTGAAGCGCCAGGGCCCCGCCGTGCTAGCGGCCGAGCCCAAGCTAAAGCACGGCCGTGACCACGACGAGCACGCCATGGACGGACGCCTATTCTGCGTCTTCCACAATGTTCACACTCACAACACCAACAACTGTCACAGGTCTGACATGACCAGCCTCGCAAGGGCGGCTGGCGCGATCAGCCTCGTGACGGCCCCTGGCGTGATCAGCCTCGTGAGGTCCGTCCTCAGGGCAACGCCAGCCTCCCTCCGCTGCCGCCGCCACCAAGGAGGAACGACGACAACCATCAGGATGAGGGGGCTGGGGGCTATCAGGAGCCTCGTGCGATTGCCTGCATCCTCGGCGGTGCCTAGGCACCCATGTCGAACCATATCTTCAAGCAGTTCTCTCTTGAGGTGAACGCGGCCTTCCCGAAACTCGAAGCCGCGCGTCCCCTCAAGTGGTCGCGGTACGCCATCATCTTCGATTTCAAGGACCACCTCAGGTGTCCGGCCACCACTGGCGCACTCCCCATGTTGTGCATGCCCACCATCAGCAACATTTCTGTCACCAAGACCCTCATCGCCGGCGGCGCTGGCCTCAACGTGCTCTCTGTCGAGACCTTTGAGACGCTTCAGGCGCCTTACGACCAGCTCATGCTCACTAGGCCATTCTCTGGGGTGACCAACGGCTCCACCACTTCCCTGGGGCAGGTGCGCCTCCTAGTCACCTTCGATAAGCGCGACAACTACCACACCGAGTTCATCGACTTTGATGTGGCCCACATTAGCCTCCCGTACAACGCTATCCTGGGGTACCCGACCCTCGCCAAGTTCATGGCGGCCACTCATCACGGCTACAACATCCTCAAGATGCCTGGGTACAGCGGCGTCATCACCGTCGTCTGCGATGAGAAGGATGCGGTCTGCTCCCTCGAGCACGCCTACCGGGCCACGACGGCCAAAAACTCTGATGGCGAGGGAGGCATCCTTCCTCCCGAGGCTACCCCGGCGAAGAAGAAGCAACTCCTCCCAAGGGCCGTCCGGAGGCCAACAAACCCGTCGGCGACGCCTCTGGCTCTGCGCCCGCTGCCGGGGCGCCTCTTCCTCCCGCATAGGAAGGCGCGCCCGACGCCTCCCTCAGGACGGGCTCGAGGGCTCCCATCTGGAGAGCCTTTGACCTGACCGATGCGACGAGGGAGGTGCTCGGGCACCACTTGGAGGCGTGCCTCGACGCGCGCCTCGCAAGCAAGGAGCACGGCGCGAGGCGCAAGGAGCACGAGAATTCATCACCAAGGCGATTGAGGAACTTCAGGAAGCTCAGGCTATGCGCGGCGAACTCCACCCCACGCGTCCCACAAGTGCAGCTACCGCCCCAGACGCAAGCGATGGGCTGCGCGTCTGCGTCAACATCCCAGGCCTCAACAAGGCCGCTTCTCAGGACCTCTTCTGGTCGTCGCGCGTCGGCCGGAGCGATGGCTACCCCTGCCACTGCCTCTGCATGCCTTTCGGCCTGCTGAACATTGGCGCCTCGTACCAGAGGCTCGCGCAGCGAGCGATGGCGTCTCACGAGGCCCGACGCTTGGCGGTGATGTCTCTGGACTCCCAAGCCATCGCGAGTCCCCCGAGCCTCGCAAGCCTCCAGAGCCGCCCGGCTCATGAGGAGCGAACCTCCACGACACGCTTCAATGACTTCCTCGACGCTCCTACAACACTGGTGCCAGGTGACTTTTTAGTTTGTTTAATTGAGGGCGCCCCTTGGGCTGTATTATCCTCAAACTGTTAGGGGCCGCCCCTGCAGCCGTATCGTTTTGCCCTTGATGAAAATTTCTTGGTAATTTAACCTGCGTGCCCGGTACTTCGTCACCATGAATGTCGCCGCGCCCTCGCAATCCCGCCCTCGACCGCCTCATGATTAAGGGCTGGCACGGCGTATGTGCTCGGTCCGTCCCTGCAGTGTTGTTAAATCCAAGCGATCAAGCTCTGTCTCGCGGGCCAGCTCCCGTGCACGTCACCTCTTGGGGTCCTTGGTGCCTTGTCCTCGCATGAGCTAATCGCGAGTGGGTGAGTGAGGGCGCGCGGCCTGGTTCGTACAACCGCAATCCGGTGCTTCGCCGCCGCGGGAGCCGCGCGCCAGGTGTTCTTCCTTAGATTATTGCATGAGAAGACTTGGCATGGCGTTTGTGCTCGGGTCCATCCCTGCAGCGTTGACAAACCCAAGCGACCGAGCTCTGTCCGGCGGGCCGGCCCCGTCCACGTCACCTCCTATGGGTCCTTAGTGTTTGGCCTTCTCATGCGACGACCTCTGGACGTTCGCTCGGCACAGGTCACCCTCATCACTCAGGTTTCATAAGCGCGCCTCACGCCCAAGACCAGGCGCAACCCGCCTTGAGGTAGGACCTCCTGAGCCCCGCGCTTGCTCACGAGTGTCTAGATACACCTCAAAATTCCGTCATGCCAGCAACGCGTACAAACGAAACAGGGTTGTACACGCCCGGAGACTCTAGCACAGAGCTCCTTACCCACGCCCAGTGGAAGCCCCATGCTCAGCGCAGACGGATACGGTCACAATACGACCATGCCCACGCCCAGTGGAAGCCCCATGCTCCGCACTGGTGGATAAACAACTGAGGGCGCCCTACGGGTAGCATTAACCTCAAGTGGCCTCTTGGCTCTCCAAGCGACACTGCTCGTAGCATTTCCCTGGGTTGCACGCGAGCCGGGGCTGGACACGGTGCTTATGCTCAGGCCAAGCCTTGGCTCACAGGCCTTCCCCCGCGCGTGCCACCTCACCAGGTTCCTGGTGTCTGGTCTTCTCACGTCCGCTGATGAGAAAAAGGTATGAAGGGCCCCGGGTTAACCTCGCCATCGCC
The DNA here is from genome assembly GCF_003073215.2 of Triticum urartu. NCBI lineage: Eukaryota > Viridiplantae > Streptophyta > Magnoliopsida > Poales > Poaceae > Triticum > Triticum urartu. Next base: position 539,156,701 of record NC_053026.1, on the reverse strand, counting down.
CACGTTTTCTTCATGCGGGCCGCTCACAGGACCCCTAAGCATCGCGACTCAGTAGCCTCACTAGCTTCGTAGCCCCCCGCCCCTTGGCTCTGTCCAGGCATCGCAACCTGACATTCCAATGGCGACTGAGGAATGCGCGGGGCTGGGCCCTGGCGACGTAGAGCACCCTGGCAGGCAAGGAAATGAGGGGCAAGCTCCGCAAGGATACGAGGGAAGAGGGGCGCGGTCCGACTGTGCAGGCATCGCTTGAAATACCAAGGGATACCAATCTTTTTACGCACCCCAGCGGGACTTGTGTTGATTTATTTCAGAGCAAGAAAGGAGGACCAGGCTCCAGGGAAGCGCGCCCTCATGACGTAGGAATCCTTTGCGAGCCACGAGCAACCTGAGCTAAGTCATCTTCCCCGCGCCGGGCGCGAGCCTTACTATTAATGCCTCACCTTCGTTTTTCACGATTTCGGGTGAAAACACCCCTTCTCTCTCGAAAGCTGCTTGCGCGTCAAGGGGGGCCTCTTAAGCATCGCGCCTCAAGAGCTTTTACCGAACCTCGGGTCGCTCACCTCCTGGCCTTGCGCACAGCATCGCGACCTGGCATACCAGCGACGGCAGAAGTTTGCCTGGGGACTGGGTCCCAGCGACGCCGAGCACTAAGCTATCGTGAAGGAAAGGGGGCTCGAGCCCAAACGAGGGACGCCAACATCATTCAAAAATGCAAATAGAAGCATTACGATAAAGGCGCAAGCGCCACAGTTCCTTACACGCCCCCACGGGGCCCTTGATGATTTCGATGCGGGAAAATAAAAACAAATGAAAGAAACTGCCTCCTGGAGGACGCCGCTCCTAAGGCGCCAGCATCGCCGGCGCTCAGTCAGAGTCGTCCTCCACCTTGACGCGGCTACGCGCCGGCTCGTCGTAGTCATCGTCGCTCTCGCTCCCCCCGAAGGAAGAGCCGTTACCGCTAGAGGCGCCGCGCTCGTCGCCAAGGGCAAGTTCACCGCCAAGGACGTCGCCGCCGCCACAACGGCCGTCTTCATCGGAGGAGAGGTGATCACCGCCGCTGTTGTCGCTCTCCGGGCAGCATCCCAGGCGTCTGCCGTCCTCCCCGAAGATCTTGACGAAGAGTGTCGTCGCCCCGTCATACCTGAAGTGGAGGGTGTGCCTGTCGGCGTTCAAGGATCGAGGGTACCCAGATCTGCCTGCCCGCAGCCCATGGCGTGGCTCCCTCGACGGCCTGGTACGGCCCAGCTACAAGACCCCCCAGGGCAAGACCCTCATGAGGGCCCCCGGGCCTCGCTAGGCGGACGACGCCAAGACCTCCCGAGGGGCAGCTCTATGAACCTGCCTCCCGAAGAGCGGAGATATCTATGCAGGTACCTAGCCTCAAGAGGCTCTCCATGACGTAAGCCATGACGACCAAGGCCAGGCGGGCGCCAGCAGGCGCAGAGGACAATTTCCTCTTTGGTGCTAAGGAGGCAAGGACGTACGCGGGTTCCCTAGGAATCCCCCGAAGGTTTCCATTCTGGTGCAACAAGACCGAGACCACGAGCTCGATAGGACGGATGTCATCACCAAGCCCACCTCTGTGTCACGAGCAGAAGCTTTGCAGGCGAAGACCACCTTTCGTCAGGATTAGATGTACCTCTTGTCCCCTTTCAAATTGGCCGTTGTGGGATCCCTTCCCGCCTAAGATATGAGGGAAGAGGACCAAGGCCACTATGAATTTAGGCTAGTCTCCACCGTAGAGAAGGACAGCTTCGAGATCAGATCTATTCCACCCTCACTACCTGAGCCGTCGCGAGGTTGCTCATCCACTATATTAGTTCATCCTCCGCCCCCTCGTGAGGCCAATCCACCACAAAGCAGGAGTAGGGTTTTACACCGCAAGGCGGCCCGAATCTGGATAAACTGTTGTGTTCATCTTCCCCGCTCGCACGAACTCGATGAGGCTAGGCTGTGGGGTGGTGAGCTTGAGCCTTGGAATGGTTGAGATATTGGCACACGCCCCTGAGTTCGAACTTTCTTGGGTCTGCGGAGCCCTGAATCCGACATTTGGCGCGCCAGGTAGGGGAGTGTCGAAGCCTCGCCTCTTCACCAACCATGCTCCGCCCTTGCTCCATCGTCCCCATGGTTGGCGCCGCCCTGCAGGCATGGCCGCCCGAAGCCTACGCGAGCACTGCAGGCTGCCCGGCCTTCACCCCCGGCTTGCGCCAGGTAAGGTGGCCCATGAGGTTCAGGCCAGCGCTACCCCCACGATACGACGGCGTTGCAAACCCCGAAGAGTTCCTTCAGCTATACGCACAAGCCATCCAAGCGGCGGGTGGCAACGACAAGGCCATGGCAAACTGGCTCCCCATGGCCCTAGCAGAGGCCCCCCGATCTTGGCTTCGCGGCCTCCCGGACGCCTCGATCTCCTCTTGGAAGGAGCTCCGTGATCAATTTGTCACACACTTCGCGGCACCGGCACCCCCACGCGGGCGCGTGCATCATCGGCGGGGGGCGCCTGCTTCTGGCCGCCATGTCAAGCAGCTCTTCCACCGGGCGAGTGCTACTTGGCCGCAGCATGAGGCTTCACGAGGCCACGCGACGCCTGAGGCCGACATCACCTTCGACTTCAAGGATCATCCCAAAACCAAGGTCGCCGCAGGCGCGCTCCCCATGCTGTGCACGCCCACCATCAGCAATGCCGCAGTCACCAAGACCCTCAGCGACGGCAGCGCCGGCCTTAACGTCCTCTCCGTGGAGACCTTCGACCTGCTCCAGGTGCCTTACGACCGGCTTGCGCCCACCAAGCCCTTCTCGGGGGTGGTCAAGGGCTCGGCCACCCCCTTGGGGCAGGTGCGCCTCCCTGTCACCTTCGGCAAGCGCAACAACTATCGTGTCGAGTTGATCGACTTCGACAATGCTGCATCAGCCTTCCGTACAACGCCATCCTGGGGTATCCAACCCTCGCTAAATTCATGGCGGCGACCATGCAGGCTACAACGCATCAAGATGCCAGGCAGCAGCGACATCATCACGATGACCGGCGACACAAAGGATACAGTCCGGGCCCTCAAGCTCGCCTACAGGGCCGCGGCGGCCTTGTGCCCCGGAGGCTCTGGAGGCCGCGCCCGCAAAGAAAAAGCAGTTGTTCTCTTAAGACCGGGCCGAGACGAAGCAGGTGCCTGTCGACAGCAGGGGCTCGGGCCCCACCTTCACCATAGGCGCCGGCCTTCCCCGGGACCAGGAGGCGTTGGTTGGCTTCCTCAGGGTCAACAAAGACGTATTTGCGTGGGAGGCGTCCGACTTGGTCGGTGTCCCGAGGGAGGTGATCGAGCACCACTTGGTGGTATGCCCCAATGCGCGTCCGGTGAAGCAAAAAGCGCAACGCCAAGCACAAGAGAAGCAAGCGTTCATCGTCCAGGAGGTCCGCAAGCTGCAAGAAGCCGGTGTTATTCGAGAAGTACGGCACCCGGATTGGCTGGCCAACCCAGTGGTTGTCCCCAAAAAGGAGGGAAAGGAGCGCATGTGCGTCGACTCCACGAGCCTCAACAAGGCCCGTCCTCAGGACCCCTTCCCGCACCCGTGCATCGACCAGATCGTGGACTCCACCGCCGAGTGCGATCTGTTGTGCTTTCTGGACGCTTTCTCGGGATATCATCAAATCAAGATGGCGACAGAGGACGTCTAGAAAACAGCCTGCATCTCCCCGTGTGACATGTATTGCTACACCTACATGCCCTTCGGGCTGCGGAACACCGACGCAACCTTCCAGCGGATGATGCACATCGCGTTGGGCCGCAGCTGGGGAGAAATGCGGAGGCGTACGTCGACGACATTGTGGTTAAGTCACAAGAAGCAAGGACCCTAATCGAAGACCTGGAGGAGTGTAAGTGCATCTAGTGCCACCCCTAGTTGGTTTTGGAGTATTGACGACAAACCTAGTTGAGGGACTAATGTGTTTGTGAGAATTGCAGGATAACACGGGAAGAAGTCCCTCATTGATTCGGTTTTCCTACCAGAGATGACGCCTAAAAATATATGAAGACATTGAAGTCAAAGGTGGTATATGAAGATATTCACATTGAAGACTATGACAAGAGAAGACATCGCATGAAGCCTATGGAGCTCGAAGACTTAGATCTTTCGTAGTTCTTTTTCTTCTTTGTTGAGTCATAACCACCGTACTGTTAAGTGGGGTCCAAGAGAACCAGTCAGAATGACTGAAGTGATGCTTAACCAAAACCTATGTCTTCGAGTGAAGATTATGAGAGCAAATCTTGTCCAGAGTCGGACAAGTCAGCTTTGCTTATAGCCCAAGTAAAGTTGCCGTGTGAGTTTGAAATCTGACCGTTGGAACACGTGTCAGTTCCTTAGTGACCCAGGGTCATTTCGGACAAATCAGGTCGGGTTGCCTAGTGGCTATAAATAGCCCACCCCCTACAACCATAAACGGTTGGCTGCTCAGAGTTAGTGTACGGCTTTTGTCGTTTGAGAGCAACCCACCTCGAAGCCTTTGAGAGAGAATTCCTTGCGAGGATAAAGCCCTAACCACCCAGAGCCAAAGAGAATTAGGCATCACTTAAGTCTTCTTATCTGTGTGATCTGAAGACTTATTACACTTGAGGACTGTGAATCCTCCAGCCGGTTAGGCGTCGCGTTCTGAGCATCCAAGAGACATTGTGGATCGCCGGTGAACGAAGTCTGTGAAGGTTTGGGAGTCTACCTTGAAGACTTACCAGAGTGATTGGGCGAGGTCTGTGTGACCTTAGCTCAAGGGGAATACGGTGAGGACTGGGTGTCCTGAGCTGCGTGTTCAGGACTGGGTGTCCGGGACTGTGTGTCCTCAGATTTAAATACCTAGCCGCCCTAACCAGACGTACAGTTGTCACAGCAACTGGAACTGGTCCAACAAATCATTGTCTTCAACGAGTCACTGGTTTCATCCTTCCCTTCTTACTTACTGCTCCTTGTGAAGTCATTGTATGATTGCACTATCTTTTATCTTCACTGAGTGACTGCATGTTCTGTTTGGCTTCATAATATCTTCCTACCTGATCCTTACTACATTGCTGCTATTAGTCATTGTGCTTTCACTCTATTGAATACTTGACTATGGCTTGCCTAGTGTAGTCTACCTTCCGCTGCAGTAATAGGTTTATTTCTATCGTTTGTCTTCATAACTTCCACGTTTTGAAGACTTTCATAAAAATCGCCTATTCACCCCCCCTCTAGTCGATATAACGCACTTTCAATTGGTATCAGAGCAAGGTGCTCCCTTGTTCTGTGTATTCGGTTTAACCACCTGGAGTTTTAGCTATGTCGACTGCAGGGATAATTAGTCTCCGCTGCGTGCCCCGTCTTCGATGGAACTGAATATCCCTACTGAAAGAATAAGATGCGCATGCATTGAAGCCATTGACGTCGACCTATGGTATGTCGTCAAACGGCGTTCCCAAGGCTGGAGAAGGTGTCACCGCTGCTGATGTCAAGAAGTTCGTTCAACTGGACTCTACTCAAGATCATATGTCATATCCTGAGTATGCCAAAAATGAAAGCAATCACACGCGCTGTGAGTCAACAATCTAAGCTAGCTTTTTTTTTTTTTTGTTTTTTTTTTTTTCTTTTTTTTTTTTTTTTTTTTTTTTTTTTTTTTTTTTTTTTTTTTTTTTTTTTTTTTTTTTTTTTTTTTGTTTTTTTTTTTTTTCTTGTTGTTTGTTGTTGTTGTTGTGTGTTGTTGTGGTTGGACTGCTCTCCAAACAACGAGCGTCTCACCCAGAGAGATCAGAGAATCAGTGTCCTTCGCAACCTCTTCAACCGCTTCAAGAGAAATGACAATGAGAATGTCCAGCTCACATTTGATCAACTCACTGACATCACGAATGAGCTTCAAGCCCTGGCGCTACTGAAATCATCAAGCATGAAGTCATCAAGACACTACTGAGATCACTTGACAGTTCGTTTGACACCCTAGCCCTGATGATTCAAGAACGACCTGATTTCAAGACACTCGATCCATCTGACATACTTGAGAGGCTCAACACACATGAGTTTCAGCTTTCTGAGAAAAGAGATATCTACGGTCCAAACTATGGGCGAACTCGTGCCTTGAAGGCAAAAGCTGTCTCCTCATCTGAAGAAGAATCTGACAGCAGTTCTGATGATCCTGAAGACATTGGAAGGGAACTTGCTATGCTTGTGAAGAAGTTCCAAAAATTCACTAAGAAGAAATGTTTCATAAAGTATTCACGATCAAGCTCAAGGAATGATGAAGTTTCTGCTCATGACTACAAGAAGAAAACATGTCACAAGTGCAAGAAACCTGGTCACTTCATCTCTAAGTGTCCGCAGTGAGACAATGAGAACAAAAAGAAGAAGAGCAAGGAATATGACTCTGACGACAAAAAGAAGAAGAAATACTCAAAGTCTTCTTCCAAGTCTTCCTCAGTCTTCATCACACAAAAAGAGCTCATCTCCTAAGGCACGTGCGTTTGTTGGCAAGGAAATGGATTCAGAGGAGGAGTCCGCTTCTGAGGAGGCGGAGGTGGAGTCTGAGGAAGAATCCGATTCTGGCGTTGCAAGTCTGGCTACAGCATATGTTGCCAAGTCCATCTTCAACACTGAAGACAATGACTTCATCACCGACACCGATGCAAATGACAAGGACTATTCAAGGTAAACACACACACTACTCACTATCAAACATCTAATGAAGATGACTCTGATTGTGGTTCAAAACCCAGCTACAAAACACTTGCTAAAATTGCAACTGAACAACAGAAAGCTATGAAACATATTCAAAAACTGTTAGACAAAAGCGATGATATGTTAAGCACTGAAATGACTCGATCTGAGTCCTTAATTGAAAACATAAAAAATCTTCACGTTAAGTATGAGGAACTTGAAAGTCGTCATGAAACGCTCTCAACAACTCATGAAAAGCTTTCCTATGATTATCTTCAAAGGAAGCAAGATCTTGAGAAATTGAGAGCGGCTCATGAAGATCTTCAAAAGGAAAACGAGTCATTTCGCGCCGAACAGATCAGTTCCGCTCAGGAAGGATTTGAACCACCATGTCTTAAATGCATTGAGCGTGATAATGCTACTACTGTTGCTGAATGTTCTACTGCTGCTACCGTTGCAATATCTTCAATTGTTGATGTGGGAACTAACCCCTCTGCTGAGGATTCCACTGCTATTGCTGATGAGAATGCTAGGTTGAAGACATTGCTTGAAACAGGGATGTACAAAAGTCTTAAAGGGCACCAGACACTATGTGATGTCCTCAAAAAGCAGATCTTGAACCGAAACCCGAGGAAAGAGGGTGTTGGGTTAGTAAGAAAAATGAATGCTGATGCCTCTTACTGGAAACCTAAGCAGTACCCCAAAACCACATGGGTTGCTGCAAAGGAATCTTCAGCAGATCCATCCACTCTATCTGGCTTCATTTGTGCAAACCCCATTGTCATTGATGAATCCTTTGATGCAAACTATAAACTGTTTAAGAATCAGAATGGTGAAGTGTTTGCCAGGTACATTGGTACTAACTGCAGGAATGGACCGCCTATGAAGAAGATCTGGGTTCCGAAAAAGTGTCTGGAGAATCTTCCTGTGAATGTCATCATGACACCACACGTGAAGAAGACAAACCTAGACCACAGGCTTCATACGGTCCAAAGGCTTCATACAGACAGAGGACTCACCTGAGTCGCACTAACGCAAATGTTTTGCAGGAAGAGGAGACGAGATAATAATGATATGAGCGCACGGTTCATCAAACCGCCATGTTCATAAGACCAAGAACTATTCTGCTTATTCTTATGAGTACTATTGTCCACCTGCAAGACTGTTTGCTAGGGCTCCAAAGCCAAAGTTCTCAGATGCTGCACTTGAGAGAGAGATTCTAAGCCACCCTTGAAGATGTGGGTGGCTAAGAAAGCTTAACTCTCTTTTGCAGGGAAGGGTGTCCAGCCGAAAACCAAAATCGTCTGACGCTATTGCTGGGGACCTTAAACATCTTGTAGGGCGCAAGATCAAATGCCCGAATGGTCTTATTATGTACTTCGTTCTTGAATCGCTGCTACTCTCCCTATCAGTCCAAATCTCGATCTAAGCTTTCATAACCCACTGGTTCGTCAAATGTTTTTGCTTCACAATTCTCTTCGTGAAGCCTATCCCCCTAACTGCACTGTAGGGTACGACACCAGCAGCTTCAGAATGGATTATTGACAGTGGGTGTACCAATCACATGACTGGCAAGCGAAGTCTTCTTATGGACTCAACCTTACGTCCATCCGACAAGAGTCACATCACATTTGCTGACACTGGTAAAAGTAAGGTATTGGGTCTAGGTAGAGTTGCAATCTCAAAGGATCAACACATGGATAAAGTCATGCTTGTTGAATCCCTTGGCTTCAACTTAATGTATATCTCAATGCTTTGCGATTTAAATATGATCATGATGTTTGGAAAATATCGTTGTCTTGTGCTAATGGAATCTGACAAGTCTCTAGTGTTTGAAGGGTATCGGAAAGATGATTTGTACGTGTAGATTCTCAGCAGGGCCACAGCTTGCCGTATCTCTAGCAAAAGCTTCAGAATGCTGGCTCTGGCATCGGGGAGGAGGGCATGCTGCATGAGAACCTCCACACCTTGCAAAGAAGAAGCATGTCAATAGCATCGAGGGCGTCAAGTTCAAAGAAAGATCACTATGCGTGCCCTGTGAAGCCAGGAAAGATGACGAGGGCCAAACATCCCTCGAACAATCATGACAACTACGACCTTCGAACTGCTCCAACATGGATCTTTTCGGTCCCACTCATTACTCAACTCTTACACTACTGCTTGTCTCTATGGCTTTGTCATTGTTGATGATTATTCAAGATATACTTGGGTGCACATAATCCTCTACAAGACTGAAGTGCAGGATGTCTTCAGACGCTTCGCCAATCGAGCATGAACAACTATGGCGCCAAGATAAAGCACATCAGAAGTGACAATGGCACTGAATTCAAGAACACTGGCCTTGATACATATCTTGATACCTTTGGGCATCACACATGAATTCTCAGCTCCGTACACGCCACAGCAGAATGGCGTCGTCGAACGCAAGAACAGAACACTCATTGAGATGGCCAGAACGATGCTAGATGAATACAAGACTCCAAGAAAATTCTGGCCTGAAGCCATTGATACTGCATGCCATACAATCAATCGTGTTTATCTTCACAAGCTTCTGAACAAGACATCTTATGAGCTCCTTACTGGCAAGAAGCCAAATGTCAGTTACTTCAGAGTATTTGGCGCCAGGTGCTGGATCAAGGATCCACATCACACTTCAAAATTTGCACCAAAAGCACATGAGGGTTTTATGCTTGGATATGGAAAGGATTCGCACTCCTACAGAGTCTTCAATCTCTTTCATTATAAAGTGGTTGAAACAGTGGATGTGCGGTTTGATGAGACTAACGGTTCACAAAGAGAGACACCTGCCAAATGTGCTAGATGAAGTTCCATCCAGCGAATCAATCAAGCTTATGGGAACTGGAGAAATCATACCCTCTGAAGCTCAACCTGAAGAGGAACTTATCATCTCCGCACCTGATCAACCTGAAGACAATGCTCAGCCTGAAGACAATCCCTCTAACAACGACAATGATCAGCAAGAGCAAAATCTTCGCCCTGTACATCCTCGTGTTGCCAATGAAGTGCAGATTGAGAATAATTGATAGCATCAATGCACCCGGTCCCACTCACTCGTTCAAGGGCAACTCAGCTAGCAAATTTCTGTGGGCACTTCGCATTCGTCTCAATAACAGAACCCAAGAAAGTTGAAGAAGCCTTCATGGAACCTGAATGGATTCAAGCTATGCAAGAAGAGCTTCAACAGTTTGAGCTGAATAATGTATGGGAACTGGTTAAGCGTCCTGATCCTCGGAAGCACAACATAATAGGCACCAAATGGATATACCGCAACAAGCAAGATGAGCATGGTCAAGTTGTCAGAAACAAAGCTCGTCTCATTGCTCAAGGATATACTCAAGTGGAAGGCATTGACTTCGATGAAACATTTGCTCCTGTGGCTAGACTTGAAGCCATACGCATACTGCTGGCCTATGCAAATCATCATAACATACTTCTATATCAAATGGATGTGAAGAGCGCCTTTCTCAATGGCAAGATTGAAGAAGAAGTGTATGTTGCACAACCGCCTGGCTTTGAAGATCCAAAACATCCTGACATGGTATACAAGCTCAACAAGGCACTGTATGGCCTCAAACAAGCCCCTCGGGCCTGGTATGACACACTCAAATACTTCCTGAAGAGCAAAGGCTTCATACCTGGTTCCTCGACCCCACTCTCTTCACGAAGACATATGATGGTGAACTGTTTGTGTGCCAAATATATGTGGATGACATTATCTTCGGCTGCACCAATCAGAAGTACAGTGAAGAGTTTGGATATATGATGCAAGAGCAATATCAGATGTCCATGATGGGAGAGCTGAAGTTCTTCCTCGGTCTCCAAATACGACAGCAACGCAACGCATCTTCATATCTCAAGAGAAGTATCTCAAAGATTGTCTGAAGAAGTTCGGTATGCAAGACTGCAAAGGCTTCACGACGCCAATGCCAGCCAAACATCATCTGGGTCCTGACGACAATGGTAAAGAGTTCGATCAAAAGGTATACCGCTCCATGATTGGTTCTTTACTTTAT
>NC_053026.1:539093285-539145004 GCF_003073215.2 Triticum urartu | reverse complement strand
AGAAATCTACAACATACAATCATCTTTTTGATACCCTTCAAACACTAGAGACTTGTCAGATTCCATTAGTACAAGGCAACGATATTTTCCAAACATCACAATCATGTTTAAATCACAAAGCATTGAGACAGATATTAAGTTGAAACCAAGGGATTCAACAAGCATGACTTTATCCATGTGTTGATCCTTTGAGATTGCAACTCTACCTAGACCCAATACCTTGCTTTTACCAGTGTCAGCAAATGTGATGTGACTTTTGTCTGATGGACGTAAAGTTGAGTCCATGAGAAGGCTTCTCTTGCCAGTCATGTGATTTATACACCCACTATCAATAATCCATTCTGAAGCAGCTGGTGTCGTACCCTACAGTGCAGTTAGGGGGATAGGCTTCACGAAGAGAATTGTGAAGCAAAAACATTTGACAAACCAGTGGATTATTAAAGCTTAGATCAAGATTAGGACTGATAGGGCAGGCTGCAAGCGATTCAGAAACAAAGTACATAGTAAGACCATTTGGGCATTTGATCTTGCGCCCTACAAGATGTTTAAGGTCCCCAACAATAGTGTCAGACGATTTTGGTTTTCTGCTGGAGACCTTTTTTTGCAAAAGAGAGTTAAGCTTTCTTAGCCACCCACATCTTCAGGGGTGGCTTCGAAGCAATAAGTCTAAGTGCAGCATCTGAGAACTTTGGCTTTGGAGCCCTAGCAAAAAGTCTTGCAGGTGGACAATAGTATTCATAAGAATAAGCAGAATAGTTCTTGGTCTTATGAACATGGCGTTTTGATGAACCGCGCTCATATTCATAGACCTGAGTATGGCTTCCTTGCAAAGCATTTGCATTAGTGTGACTCAGGTGAGTCCTTTGTCTGTATGAAGCCTTTGGACCATATGAAGCCTGTGGTCTGGGGTTTGTCTTCTTCACCTGTGGTGTCATGATGACATTCACAGGAAGATTCTCCAAACACCTTTTCGGCACCCAGATCTTCTTCATAGGTGGTCCATTCCTGCAATTAGTACCAATGTACCTGGCAAACACTTCACCATTCTGATTCTTAAACAGTTTATAGTTTGCATCAAAGGATTCATCAATAACAATGGGGTTAGCACAAGTGAAGCCAGATAGAGTGGATGGATCTGCTGAAGGTTCCTTTGCAGCAACCCATGTGGTTTTGGGGTACTGCTCAGGTTTTCAGTAAAAGCCATCAGCATTCATTTTCCTTACGAACCCAACACCCTCTTTCCTAGGGTTTCGGTTCAGTATCTGCCTTTTGAGGACATCACATAGTGTTTGATGCCCTTTGAGACTTTTGTACATCCCTGTTTCAAGCAGTGTCTTCAACCTAGCATTCTCATCAGCAATAGCAGTGGTTTCCTCGGCAGAGGGTTTAGTTTCCACATCAACAGTTGAAGATATTGCAACAGTAGCAGCAGTAGAACATTCAACAACAGAAGTAGCGTTATCACGCTCAATACATTTAAGACATGGTGGTTCAAATCCTTCCTGAGCTGAACTGATCTGTTCGGCGTGAAGTGACTCGTTTTCTTTTTGAAGATCTTCATGAGCCGCTCTCAATTTCTCAAGATCTTGCTTCCTTTGAAGATAATCATAGGAAAGCCTTTCATGAGCTGTTGAGAGCGTTTCATGACGACTTTCAAGTTCCTCATACTTAACATGAAGATTTTTTATGTCTTCAATTAAGGACTGAGATCGAGTCATTTCAGCGTCTAACAGATCATCACTTTTGTCTAACAGTTTTTGAATGTGTTCCATGGTTTTCTGTTGTTCAGTTCCAATTTTAGCAAGTGTTTTGTAGCTGGGTTTGGAAACACAATCAGAGTCATCGTCACTAGATGTTTGATAGTGAGTAGTGCGTGTGTTTACCTTGGCACCACGTGCCATGAAGCAGTAGGAAGGAGCGGAGTAGTCCTTGTCATTTGCATCGGTGTCGGTGATGAAGTCATTTTCTTCAGTGTTGAAGATGGACTTGGCAACGTATGCTGTAGCCAGACTTGCAATGCCAGAATCGGACTCCTCCTCAGACTCCACCTCTGCCTCCTCAGAAGCGGACTCATCCTCAGAGTCCATTTCCTTGCCAACAAACGCACGTGCCTTGCCAGATGAGCTCTTCTTGTGTGATGAAGACTTGGAGGAAGACTTGGAAGAAGATTTTGAGTATTTCTTCTTCTTCTTGTCGTCAGAGTCATACTCCTTGCTCTTCTTCTTCTTCTTGTTCTCATTGTCCCACTGTGGACACTCAGAGATGTAGTGGCCAGGTTTCTTGCACTTGTGACATGTTCTCTTCTTGTAGTCATGAGCAGAAACTTCATCATTCCTTGAGCTTGATCGTGAAGACTTTCTGAAGCCTTTCTTCTTGGTGAATTTTTGGAACTTCTTCACAAGCATAGCAAGCTCCCTTCCAATGTCTTCAGGATCATCAGAACTGCTGTCAGACTCTTCTTCAGATGAGGAGACAGCCTTTGCCTTCAACGCACGAGTTCACCCATAGTTGGGACCGTAGATGTCTCTTTTCTCAGAAAGCTGAAACTCGTGTGTGTTGAGCCTTTCAAGTATGTCAGACGGATCGAGTGTCTTGAAATCAGGACGTTCTTGAATCATCAAGGCTAGGGTGTCAAACGAACTGTCAAGTGATCTCAGGAGTGTCTTGACGACTTCATGCTTGGTGATCTCAGTAGCGCCGAGGGCTTGAAGCTCATTTGTGATGTCAGTGAGTCGATCGAATGTGAGCTGGACATTCTCATTGTCATTTCTCTTGAAGCGGTTGAAGAGGTTGCGAAGGATACTGATTCTCTGATCTTCTGGGTTGAGACGCCTTCGTTGACCTTGGATAGCCAGTCCCAGACTAGCTTAGATGTTTCCAAAGCACTCACGCGGCCATACTGTCCTTTGGTCAGATGACCACAGATGATATTCTTGGCAGTAGAGTCCAGTTGAACGAATTTCTTGACATCAGTAGCAGTGACACCTTCTCCAGCCTTGGGAACGCCGTTCTTGACGACATACCATAGGTCGACATCAATGGCTTCAAGATGCATGCGCATCTTATTCTTCCAGTAGGGATATTCAGTTCCATCGAAGACGGGGCACGCAGCGGAGACTTTAATTATCCCTGCAGTCGACATAGCTAAAACTCCAGGTGGTTAAACCGAATCACACAGAACAAGGAAGTACCTTGCTCTGATACCAATTGAAAGTGCTAGTGATCGACTAGAGGGGGGGTGAATAGGCGATTTTTATGAAAGTCTTCAAAACATGTGAGTTTCAGAGACAAACGATAGAAATAAACCTATTATCATTCGGCGAAAGGTAGACTACACTAGGTAAACCATAGTCATGTATTCAATGAAGTGAAAGCACAATGACAAATAGCAGCTAGGCAGTAAGGATCAGGTAGGAAGATGTCGAGAAGCCAATCAGTACACGTAATCACTTAGTGAAGTCAAATGGTGATGCTATTGTACAATGATTTCACAAGAACCAGCAGTAAGTAAGGGAAGGGAAGGATGAAACCAGTGACTCGTTGAAGACAATGATTTGTTGGACCAGTTCCAGTTGCTGTGACAACTGTACGTCTGGTTAGGGAGGCTGAGATTCAACTCAGAAGACCTCGTCTTCACCTTATTCCCCTTGAGCTAAGGACACCCAGTCCTCGTCCAATTACTCTGGTAAGTCTTCAAGGTAGACTTCCAAACCTTCACAGACTTCGTTCACCGGCGATCCACAATGACTCTTGGATGCTCAGAACGCGACGCCTAACCGGCTGGAGGATTCACAGTCCTCAAGTGTAATAAGTCTTCAGATCACACAGACAAGAAGACTTAAGTGATGCCTAACACTCTTTGGCTCTGGGTGGTTAGGGCTTTATCCTCTCAAGGAATTCTCTCTCAAAGGCTTCGAGGTGGGTTGCTCTCAAACAACAAAAGCCGTACTTTAACTCTGAGAAGCCAACCGTTTATGGTTGTAGGGGGTGGGCTATTTATAGCCACTAGGCAACCCGACCTGATTTGTCCGAAATGACCCTGGGTCACTAAGAAACTGACATGTGTTCCAACGGTCAGATTTCAAACACACACGACAACTTTACTTGGGCTACAAGCAAAGCTGACTTGTCCAGCTCTAAACAAGATTCGCTCTCATAGTCTTCACTCGAAGACATAGGATTTTGGTTAAGCATCACTTCAGTCATTCTGACTAGTTTTCTTGGACCCCACTTAACAGTACGGTGGTTCCTATGACTCAACAAAAAAGAAAAAGAACTACGAAAGATCTAAGTCTTCGCGCTCCATAGTCTTCATGCGATGTCTTCTCTTGTCATAGTCTTCAAGGTGAATGTCTTCACTTACCACCTTTGACTTCAATGTCTTCATACATTTTTAGGGGTCATCTCTGGTAGGAAAACCGAATCAATGAGGGACTTCTACCTGTGTTATCCTGCAATTCTCACAAACACATTAGTCCCTCAACTAGGTTTGTCGTCAATACTCCAAAACCAACTAGGGATGGCACTAGATGCACTTACAATAGCTGCCGCCACGCCTAGTGAGTTACCGCCATTCTGCATGACTTGCACCACTTCCATACAATCATTCTCGACTAGGATCCTGTTACAGCCAATGTTTCCTGCAATGAACGGACCATCATGGAGTGCACACACCTCAGCAATTGACGGTGTATCGATTGTAGGGATGCTCCAACTACCACTTGCAATTAGAGTTCCCATACAGTCACGAATAATAGCACCCGTCCTCCCCGAACCTATGACCACATCAAATGCCGCATCCGCATTCAATTTGGCAAAGCCCTCTTGTGGTTTGTTCCGACCATGTCTAGTGATCTACGTCGTTCTCAATTTGTTCACTATGGAGTAATTCAATGCCAACACCGAAATTGGTTGAGCAGACCGAATGGATGCTTGCAGAGACTCTCCACGAGTAAACTTTCTTTGTTCGTATATACTACCCACAAAACGCGGTCCAGAGGTTCACCATTAGCATCCCCGTCCTCCAGAAGCAAGGAATCCAGAAGCTCGCGCTCGTCTCCTTCTTCTCTGCTGCGAGGTACCAATCTTATTCCCTCCTGCTGTTCTACATTTTTCTTTCGTTCTTCGTTCCAACTTCGCCAGTCTTCTAGGCTAGCATGCCAGCCGGCGGCGAACCGCACGGGATGGCTGCCTTGCACGCACTTTACGTTCCAGCTATCGCTGCTGCTGGCGGCTTTGTGGGGTACTGGCAGTGGCGGAGCTATGTTGGGGCCAGGGGGCCGCTGCCCCCCCCAGCCTTTTGACAAAGCCCTCTTGTGGTTTGTTCCGACCATGTCTAGTGATCCGCGTCGTTCTCAATTTTTTTTCACTCTGGAGTAATTCAATGCCAACGCCGAAATTGCTTGAGCAGACCGAATGGATGCTTACAAAGACTCTCCACGAGTAAACTTTCTTTGTTCCCAGCATGTGTACCAACAGTTGTTCAAAAAAATCTTCCGATTCAACGATTAATCTTTCGATTTATCACTAATCAGAGGGTGACCGATAAGATTATGCCTTATCTTCACCATTTATCTTTTGGACCGATTTATCGCTCTGACAAGTGATTTATCGGGAATCTACCGATAAATCGGACCTATTCATGGCACTATGTTGGCAAAAACTAAGTTTATTTTTGTTTTGTGGACCTTGTTACGCAATATGTATTGTTGTCCTATTTTGTTTGTCATTATAGAAGGATTCAAAGGCTAGGAATCAAGGCAACACTTCTATCCAATATTGTTTTAGTGTTGAATAGAGCGTATTTTAGTGTTGGGAACCTGAGATTTGCAAACAAAAATATCCGATTAATAGTCGACTGATAAGATCGATTAATCGGCCGATTTCTGATTAATTTCTAATCCCTAGCTGACCGAGACGATAACGATAAGCGATATCCTCTACATTGTACCAGCACACAACAATAACAAGATCACACCGTCAAACACCTGGCAGGGTACGCTATTTGTTGACCACCGCAAAGCAAGCTTCGTCAGTGGTTTCGTCGTTCCCAGGAACGTCCAGATCTCTTTTACCTTTGGGCATGTGAAGAACATATGGTTTATACTTTCACATCAATGGAGCATATAGGGCATTGACTCCGGCTGTAAATATGGCGCTTTGCTAGAACGCCATGACATGGGTTCGATTGCCACATACAGTGATTGCCGGCAATGAATCTTCACTTTTGCCGGCGTCTTCAATTCCCATAATGCCTTCTATACCGGATTCTTCATAGATGAATCATATCGGCGACATTTCCTGGTGGGTCAACGGCAGTGCGATGTCAGGATGCATGCAACGAGTACCCGCAGCTTGTTTACCCGGTGGATTTTACCTGCTAAAAGTTATGTGTTTAGTAAAGAAAAATACCCACGGGTATATATGTAATTGGTAAAAGAAAAATTACCCGCCACCGGATATTTCTACTGGTAACGGTTTATGGTGCAAGGGGCGGGTACGGGTTTGGTAATGACAAACCAATACCCGACCGGCCGGTCGCGATCCCTAACGAGAATATTGCATTAGCTCTCGCAGATACCTCGAAGGTTTTATTTTGCATCACCGAAAGAAAAAGAAAAATGTCCGTAAGATGCTAATGTGAACGGCGGAGACCAAAGACTTGGACCTTCATGACTGCAACTAATATTTTTGGGCAACACCTGGTTTGTGGCCAAAGCAAGCGGCAATGTGGCAACGCGGCGCCAACCTATATTCATCAGCAAACATACAAGTATAAATAGGTTACCCCCAAAGCCCACCAAACATACAGTACAAAATACAACCCTTGGAAAAAGAAAAAAAAACATACAAAATGCAAACAGGTCTTGATCAGCGGTTGGCGCTCTGAATCAGCTCAACATATATGCTCGCCTAGAGGGAGCTGATCGGTGCGGAAAGTTGTTGACCAGCCTATAACAAAATGCCGCGGCTCCTCCTGCTTCTCTTCCTTTGCGTCTCGGTGTTGGCCGCTGCACCTGCACAGGCCTATCAAGACAAGTGCGACATCAAAGCCGCCGTCGGCAACGATTCAGACGCCGGCAAAAATGAGGTATCGTATCAGCACTCGATCTGTAGTAGCATGCAGCATGCATGGCTTTTAACTTTAGAAGTGCGGTAGTACTAGTAATTATGGCTGCGTGTGCATGTACGTACTGGTGTACCAGGCGCCCGGGATCGACCATCTGTTCTATGTTATGGACATCGACATCGAGCTCGAGCAGGCCACCGGCTTGGAATTGGGTTTGTCTCAGGGTGATGCTATCGAAATGGACCAACCTATTCCTGGTACCAGCGCCGCCTTCCAATCACCGGATTTGATCAACTGCCGGGCGATCAACTGGTAAGAACATTAATTACCTTAACTCCATGCATCCTGGAGCCCTACCTGTTTGTTTGTTTGTTTCTGTGGGGGAAGCCCTACCTGTTTGGAATCACGATGCATGCATGCATGGTTTGACTTTGTTTCTAGTCTAGTTCGAATTAATTCGAACCAAAATACATACATACATACATACATACAAAATCACTATCAATATGAATATTATCTTGTAGGACGATTGAGGAGTATCGCCGTGACTGCCTGGCCCGCATTGTCAGTCATGTTTACTCAAGGGAGAAGAAAGCTACCCCCCTAAGTCCCGACACAGGCTTCCGCCTCCACGGGGAGCCGCTCGAGGACGGCGACGACGTCTATGCTGCCATCTTCGAGTACGTGGGCCAAGGCCGTAAGGACAAGTCCGCTCCACACTTGATCGTCGCCTTCCGGGGCACCGACACAGGCTTACTGTAGACGCCGTCAAGTACGCCCGTCGCTTCAAGCTCGCCTACCAAAAGCTCGGCCACCTCATGCTGGATAATCCAGGCCGCCCCGTTTGGCTCACCGGGCACTCTGCCGGCGCGTCCCTGGCGCTGCACGTCGGGACTCATATGGTGCTCAAGAAGGAGATCAAGCTCCCGACTTTCGCCTTCAACCCACCGGTGGCCATACTTGGCTGGCTTCCCATTCCCAAGCGCGTAAAGAAGCTCATTGGACCGCTGATCCCGTCCAAGCGCAAGCAATCGTTGAAGCTGTGCAGTTGGACTCCGGTGCTGTACGTGCACCAAAGAGACTTCTTCTTCTGCAGGAGGATCATTGGTTGCTTGGAGCAGCCGACCAAGTTGGACAAGTGGGTCATCAACCTGCCGTCCCTGACCATGTGCGCGAACTCTGCCATTGTCCAAGCCGGGGGAGAGCAGTGTGGACAACACAGCATTAAACAGTGGTTTAGTCCCAATAGTGAGATCAACATGACCTGTCAAAATACCCAAGAAGATGGGAAGCATATTCCTGAGGCTCTCAGCCGGTTCAGCCTGGGCTATGCTATTGCTAGCAACGGCTTACATGCTAAATATCAGGGCTATGAATTTCCTCTCCTCAGCTCAGATGTACCACAAGCACTCTAAGTCCATTAAATATCTGCAAACAGGATTTGTGTACCGCTACACAAGGTTTCCCTGCATCTATTAAAGAGTCTGTTTGTAAGTTTTCTTATTTTCCATGCTGTGCAATCAGTGGGCTTCATAAGTCCATTAATTAAATACTAGCAAAAATGTCCATGCGTTCAAAAGGGGAAAATAATTAGATTCTTCATTAAATTTTTCATTTTTTGTTTTAGGAATTTTGATCGATGCATATGAGAATTATCGCATATTTTCCAGAAAAAGACGAAAAATCCCACCATCTTAAGCCGTACAGACCACAACTTGTGAGATAGAAAGTGAGTATGAGTAGAGATGCATCATGCTTGTATTCTTACTCTTGGACAGAGGAATGGAAGTTTGCACAAGGGAGTTTATGAAGGGATTAAGCATGGGAAATAGATGTTTACTTCTATTCGCTTGTTTAGTATATGATGGGAATTAGCGTGGGATGAAACTCTCCCCACGAATTAACAGGGTACCCCGTGGGAAGAAAACAGTGAGAATTGGCTTCCTCAATTCTCATTTCCTTTCCCACTTAAACTCTCATTCCCCTCCAATCAATTCAGTGGACTTTTAATCGGAACACGTTGTTGGGGTAATTAAATAGAGAGCACATGCGATGACTCTGGATGCGCGCGTGGGGCGATGATCGGCAGGCGACGTGGCGGCAGCTGGCGCGCGTTGTGCGCAGCAACTGGCTAGGCGTGGCGGGCCTGACATCCAAGGGGTGCGAGGTGTACTGTGGGTGGAGGGCCTGCTACTGCTCAGCTGCTTCACTCGAGCGGCTCGATCTGGATCTAGCACGCGGTGCTCCATTCTGGTTGATGTTCCTGTGATGCAGCGATGGTTGCTGCGGTGGTGGTTGGCGGCTTCGGCCAGGGGGTGGTGCGTGTCTGGGGCCGGTGGGATCGTGGAATCCCGCGGCTAGAGTGAGGTCGACCTCGGCCGTGATGGTGGTTGGCGGGCGGCGGGCGGTGGCGCAGGTGGTCGACGCAACTCCGGGAGAAATCTTTGTTCCAATCTTTATCGAAGCCGGCGACAGCGGCGCCCGCGGGTGCCATAACCTTTCTTGAAAGCATAGTCTTGGAGGTGTGCTCCTCCTCTCTGCGGCTTTGGCTCCGGAGGGAAACCTCAGATTAGTTGGATCGGGTAATGGAGGCGTCTTCACGTCTTTCTCCTCCTTGGGGGCATCGTCTCGGAGCCGGCTACGACTGGGAAACGATGGATGACAGCATCTTCACCGCGTGGTTTGCTGAGGCAGGGCGTTGGTTTCTGTTTTTGCAACGATGATGGCGTCGAGAGGAGCTCGGGTCGCGGCGTGGACTCCGGTAGTCAGTTCTTCCCGGCGTGTCCAAGGTGCCCTTCTGTCGGTTGCTTGGTTGTTTTGAAGTCGGAGCTGCAGTGGAGTGGGGCTGTAACGATGACAGGCACTCGGTGGTCGTTTGTGGAGGGAACGGTGGGCGCATGTCCTGCATAATTCTCTTGGGATGCTCGTCATCAAAGTCGGAGCTGTCGGTTGCTTGCGCGTGTGGCCATTTGTTGGCATGTGTCGTCGTGGCTTCTGCGGCTGTTTGCTGCTTAGCTTCGATGATGGAGCTCTATGATGAAGTCAGAGTCGCCCGTTCGAGGCAACTGGTGATGACGATGATGCTTGTGACTCCTCGACAGATGTCTTTCTTCTTTGCAGTTGCGGGTTTCATGTCGTTGGCCAGGTTGGCCGGTGGTGCCCATATCATATGGGTTGGCTTGTATCGGTTTTAGCCCGGTTTTCCATCAATTAACCGGGCAATTCTCTTCTTCTTAATCAACGATCAATGAAAATGGCAAGTCTTTTGGCTCGTTTCAAAAATAAAATAAAATTAGAGAGAGAGAGAGAGTGAGAGAGAGAGAGAGAGAGAGGACTCACGCAGACGACAACCTAACTAGCCATCCTATCTCTATGTGAGTGTGGCCGTGTAGTGCATAGTGCATGCATAGGAGATAAGGCTGTGACCGGTTCATCTCCTTGAGAATAGCTCAAGCTAACTATAGTCTAATAAGCTGAAGAACGATTCAGGTGGCTGGGTCGAAGGGAATGAGGACCTTCGGCCTCTCATCAGAGACTATTTTGGCGGCTTGTTTACGTCGAATGCAGAGGAGATCGACCCAGCTTTACTTAACTATATAAAGCCTATAGTAACCAGTGACATGAATGACCTACTGATTTCTGATTTTTCTAGAGAGGAGGTCAAGAAAGCTCTTTTTCAGATTGGAGATACGAAGGTCCCCGGACCTGATGGACTTCATGCAATCTTCTTTAAAAGGTTTTGGCATATTGTGGGAGAAGAGCTCACAGATAAGGTACTGGATGCTATTACCAAGAAGAAGATTCCGGATGGATGGAACTCAACTAATGTTGTTCTTATACCCAAAGTGGAAAACCATAAGGTACTGGATGCTATTACCAAGAAGAAGATTCCGGATGGATGGAACTCAACTAATGTTGTTCTTATACCCAAAGTGGAAAACCCTGAGGTAATAACGCAATATCGGCCTATTTCCCTTTGCAACGTGGTCTACAAGATAATATCTAAGATGCTTGCAAATAGGCTTAAGATAATATTGCCAGAGACGATTTCACCAACTCAGAGTGCCTTTGTGCCGGGTAGGCTTATTACTGATAATGTACTTGTTGCTTATGAATGCTTCCATGCGATAAAGAAGAGGACCCGTGGGTCTAATGGTTATTGTGCTGTGAAATTAGATATGAATAAAGCATACAATCGTGTTGAGTGGGGCTTCTTAGAGAAAGTGATGCAGAAGATGGGGTTTCATTATCTATGGATAAAGTTGATAATGGAGTGTGTTTCTTCAGTTACATATAGAGTAAGGTTCAACAACACGGAGACGGAGGAGTTTATTCCTACCCGAGGACTGAGACAAGGGGACCCCTTGTCCCCTTATCTTTTTTGCTATGTTCAGAAGGATTATCTAGCCTCTTATTGCATGAGGAGGAAATTGGAGGTCTCGAGGGGGTCCGAGTCTGTCGAAATGCTCCTTCCATATCACATCTCTTATTCGCTAATGACTCACTGATTTTGATGAAAGCGGATGAACATAATGCAAACACCCTGAAAAGGGTGTTGGACACTTATTGCCGTAGCTCTGGACAAGTTGTAAGTAATGCAAAGTCTAATATATTTTCAGCCCTAACACGAGTGTCCTGGTTAGAGAAAATTGCTGCAGAGTTCTGAATATTGATACAGAGGCCGTCTCAGATACTTATCTGGGTTTACCGACCATGGTGGGAGTGGATAGATCAGATTGCTTCCAACATCTTATAGACAGAGTATGTCAGAGGCTAAAGGGTTGGAAGGAGAAGACCCTCTCAATGCAAGGTAAAGAGATCCTGGTAAAATCAGTTGCCCAAGCTATTCCTTCTTATGCCATGTCTGTTTTTAAACTGCCAAAGGGAATTTGTAAAGCAATTACAGATGAGATCTCTGGTTTCTGGTGGGGAGATAGTGATGAACAGAAGAAGATGCATTGGTTCGCATGGTGGAAATTGTGTATACCGAAGAAGAAAGGGGGATTGGGGTTTAGGGACCTTCACAGTTTTAATCTTGCTATGTTAGCAAAACAGTGTTGGCGACTTCTCCAAAACCCAGACTCTTTGTGTGCACGGGTCCTCAAAGCGAAATATTATCCAGATGGAAATTTGTTAAAAGCTGGCCCAAAGAAGGGATCTTCCTATACTTGGCAGAGCATAGTGGCAGGGATCCAGACTTTCAATAGTGGGTGTATATGGAGAATTGGGACGGGATCTCAGATTGACATATGGAATGACCCCTGGATTCCAACTAGTGTAACACGAAAGGTAATCACACCAAGGGGGGTGCTAATGCTCTCAAAAGTTGTTGAGCTTATTAATCCGCATACTGGCATGTGGGACGAAGAGCTCTTGAGAGACTGCTTCTCACCAGTTGATGTAAACCGGATTCTACAAATACCCCTAAACAGTAATATTGAGGATGATTTCGTAGCTTGGAATTATATTAGGTCAGGCACATTCTCAGTGCGCTCAGCATACTACAGAGAACTTGATCATCAGTTCGGGACTAGGCTCTCAAGGTCAGATGGACAAGGAAGTATCCAGGTAAATGGTATATGGAAAGATGCATGGAAGCTGAAAGTTCCTGGGAAAGTAAAACACTTCACTTGGAAGGTTCTACATGGGGTACTGCCATGCTTGGGGGTATTGGCTGCTCGCCACATTCCGTTAATGCCACGGTGCCCGCGATGTAGGATTGGAATGGAGGATATCCAACACACCTTGTTTACTTGCTGTGAGGTCCAGGTTGTTTGGGCTCGGCTGGGGCTGCTTGATACACTTCGGAGGGCGATTGCTGAAGATAGATCAGGGTCAGTAACGATGGAAATTTTAATCAAGCTGAATTCAACAACAGATGGCCTGCCGACTACGGAACTAGTTTCTGTAACGGCATGGTTTTTATGGTGGCAGCGTAGGCAGCTAGCTAAAGGAGTGCATGTGCAATCACCTGAGAGGACGGCCATATCGATCAGAGCTCTAGCAACAAACTACACAAGATCGCTCACTCCAAATTTGCCAATGAGGCCGAGGGATCATATGTGGAAGAAACCTTCCTGTGGCATGGTGAAAGCTGACGTCGATGCAGCTTTTCATGCAGACACACTCTCGGGAGCAAGTGGAGCTGTTGTTCGAGATGACAAGGGAGATTTCATTGCTGGGGCTTCTTGGTTTATACCGCATGTTCGGGATGTTGATTCGGCTGAGCTTATGGCAATACGGAATGGTATTTATCTTCTGTCAAGTATTGGATGCACTAAAGTAGAGGTAGAATCAGACTGCTTGTTTGCGGTGGAGACACTTCAGAGCATGGATGATTATATGGGGCCTGACAGTGCTGTGGTAGCGGAGTGCAAGCAATTGTCCATCGACTTTAACAAACTTTCCTTTAAACATTGCTACAGAGAAGCGAACCGGGTAGCAGATGAGTTAGCAAAACATTGCTTTAGTATAAGAGCCTGGTTCTTGGGATGATGTAATCCCGGACTTTATTTCTCATCTCCTTGTAAACGATATGAGCATTATTTGAGGAATAAAGTCTAATTTAGATTAAAAAAAAGCTAACGTGGGCTTGGCGAACGTTGAGACTGGACGGAATTCAGCGAAGGAAGTCGAGCCAACATGAGTGACGTGCATGGATTGTCCATTACCGA
The DNA here is from genome assembly GCF_003073215.2 of Triticum urartu. Taxonomy (NCBI): domain Eukaryota; kingdom Viridiplantae; phylum Streptophyta; class Magnoliopsida; order Poales; family Poaceae; genus Triticum; species Triticum urartu. Next base: position 539,131,261 of record NC_053026.1, on the reverse strand, counting down.
CGTAAACATGGGGATAACACGAAACGGAGGAGAGTGGCGAGAGCATACCCGGATCGACGACGAGGTGCGTGGAGGCGCCGGAGTCCGCGGTCCAGCCGTTCGTGGAGTTCTGCAGCGTCAGGTTGTGCAGGGCGCCCACGAGCGGGGCGTCATCTGCTCCAGTGGCATCGGGTGCAGGGGTGGAGTGGGGCTGCTGCAACTGCAACATCGGGGGTGCAGGCAGGTAGGTACTGCACCCCACCGTAGCCTAGTGTGGCGTAGTGGAGCCGCGCGTAGGCGGTGTAGGCGTGCGATGGACGCGACCCGAGGATCCTTGGTACCGGAGGCGGGCGTGGCGGAGGAGGGAGTGCAACGGGGTAGGCGTTGACGTGCCCAGTCCATGGATTCAGCGAGTTGGCTAGGCGATGGAGAATCAGGCTTGCCGCTGCTGGTGTCCGCACCAGGCGGCTTGGTGTTGCTATCCGAAGCGCCACCAGAGGACGGGCTGGGAGCAGGATGCCGGGTGTGGGCGGCGAGGGCGCTATAGGATCCAGAGAAGTCATTGCTGGAGGCATCTCATCCTGCACGAACATGCCCACAACGACATCAAACGCCAAGGGGTGGGCGTCTTCTCAATGATCTTCGTCGTCATCTCATCCACCAGTTTGCCGAAGTTTCGCAGCTCATCCGCGAAGGACTTAGTCGGATGCGGAAGGTGGAGATGGAAGAGTCGCCCTGGCAGATCCCATGGAGCTCGAACTTTAGGTAGAATTGCCGAGAGCGACGATGGTTGAGGAACAAGGCCTCAATCGCCGACCAGGTCTCAAAGGCAGTGGCCTCCCGATTGAGGACGGAGCCGACGAGCTCGGGCTCATGGTCCCATAGAACCATTTTTTAACCGCCTTGTTGATGATCTTTCCATGCCGTGTTACCGGCGTGGTCATTGAAGTCGGGACAGATGTGGCCTGTGACGTGGTATTGATTGATTGTCTCCGACATGAGGTCACGCTAGACCGAGTAGTTAGAGCATCTTCAGCCGCGTCCCCAACAGGCCCCACAAGCCACTTTTTCGGCGCCGACGTCAAAAAACACCCTAGTCGTGCCCCCAGGACGCCGAAAAACGCCGGTTCGTCCCCTTTTTCCGCCCGGCGGTCACAGGCCGAACCCGGCGCACTGGGGGGCAGTTGAGGGCTCCGGCGCAAGGGAAAAGCGCGGCTGGCCCACGCCGCCAGGGGAAAAGTCAAGGTTTTCTTCCCCGATTCGCCTCCCCCCCCCCGCGCCCTCGGCCGCCAGTAGCTATATCCCGGCGCCGCCCGGCGCCTTTCACCACTAGATAGCCATTCCACGCCGGAAAAATAGCAGAGCTTCGCCGCGGCAGCCCCTCCAACAGCAGCTGGTCGTTTTCGGCCGCCGTTTCCGGCCGCAGAGGGGCAGTTTAGCGGCGGGTACACGCCCACCGGGCGCAAGGTGTTCGGTGATTTGCCTGCCTCGGTGATGGACTCAGATGATGAGGAAGCGCTCGCCGCGCTGTTGGAGGAGGAAGCCGAGGTCGACGTCCAGGAAGAAGAGCATCTCATGGTGCTCGCCGCCCTCGCCCAGTTGCTGGCGAGCAATAAAGCCGCGGCGAGGTGGCTCGGCGCCGGGGCGGGTGAAAGCAAAGAACCGGCATCGTCTCGAAGGCTACTGCATGCTCTACTCCGACTAGTTCGCCGATGCTCCACTTCACGGCGAGAAAACATTTCGGCGCCGTTATCGGATGAGCTGAAAGCTCTTCCTCGGGATTGTGAATTCCATTCGGGAGTTCGACAACTACTTCAAGTGCAAGATGGATTGCACCGGCGCCCTTGGATTCACCTCCATCCAGAAGTGCACGACAACGATGAGGATGCTTGCATACGGAGCTCCCGGTGATTCACTCGACGACTATGGGCGCATGGCCGAGTCCACCAGCATAGAGTGTTTCTACAAGTTCCGATGGGCAGTGGTGGCAGTGTTTGGGCCGCAATACTTGAGAACACCCAATACGGAAGTAACTGCTCGGATCCTAGCACTGAATGCAGCAAGAGGATTTCCTGGGATGCTTGGAATTATCGACTGCATGCATTGGAAATGGAAGAATTGCCCATTTGCTTGGCAGGGGATGTACAAAGGCGCCAAAGGCGGTTGCAGTGTGGTACTTGAGGCGGTGGCCACACAGGACCTCTGGATTTGGCACTCCTTCTTGTTAGGGAATGTAGCAGAATTTTAAAATTTTCTACGCATCACGAAGATCAAACTATGGAGTCATCTAGCAACGAGGGAGAGGGGAGTGCATCTACATACCCTTGTAGATCGCGCGCGGAAGCGTTCAAGAGAACGGGGTTGATGGAGTCGTACTCGTCGTGATCCAAATCACTGATGACCTAGCGCCGAACGGACGGCACCTCCGCGTTCAACACACGTACGGTTGGGAAGACGCCTCCTCCAACTTGATCCAGCAAGGGGGAAGGAGAGGTTGATGAAGATCCAGCAGCACGACGGCGTGGTGGTGGAAGCAACGGTTATCTCGGCAGGGCTTCGCCAAGCTCAGGGAGAGAGATGAGTGTCACGGGAGGGAGAGGGAGGCGCCAGGGGCTAGGGTGCGGCTGCCCTCCCTCCCCCCACTATTTATAGGACCCCTAGGGGGGCGCCGGCCCTAGGAGATTGAATCTCCAAGGGGGGGGGCGGCGGCCAAGGGGGGTGGAGTGCCCCCCAAGCCAAGTGGGGCGCCTCCACCCCCAACCCTAGGCGTAGGGGAGGCCCATGGGGGGCGCACCAGCCCATCTGGGGCTGGTTCCCCTCCCACTTCAGCCCATGGGGCCCTCCGGGATAGGTGGCCCCACCCGGTGGACCCCCCGGGACCCTTCCGGTGGTTCCGGTACAATACCGATTACCCCGAAAACCTTCCCGATGGCCGAAACTTGACTTTCTATATATAAATCTTCACCTCTGGACCAATCCGGAGCTCCTCGTGACGTCCGGGATCTCATCCGGGACTCCGAACAACTTTCGGGTTACCGTATACTAATATCTCAACAACCCTAGCTTCATCGAACCTTAAGTGTGTAGACCCTACGGGTTTGGGAGACGCGCAGACATGACCGAGACGACTCTCCGGTCAATAACCAACAGCGGAATCTGGATACCCATGTTGGCTCCCACATGCTCCTCGATGATCTCATCGGATGAACCACGATGTCGAGGATTCGATCAATCCCGTATACAATTCCCTTTGTCAATCGGTACGTTACTTGCCCGAGACTCGATCGTCGGTATCCCAATACCTCGTTCAATCTCGTTATCGGCAAGTCACTTTACTCATACCGTAATGCATGATCCCGTGATCAACCACTTGGTCACATTGAGCTCATTATGATGATGAATTACCAAGTGGGCCCAGAGATACCTCTCCATCATATGGAGTGACAAATCCCAGTCTCGATTCGTGCCAACCCAACAGACACTTTCGGAGATACCTGTAGTGTACCTTTATAGTCACCCAGTTACGTTGTGACGCTTGGCACACCCAAAGCACTCCTACGGTATCCGGGAGTTGCACAATCTCATGGTCTAAGGAAATGATACTTGACATTCGGAAAAGCTATAGCAAACGAACTACACGATCTTTGAGCTATGCTTAGGATTGGGTCTTGTCCATCACATCATTCTCCTAATGATGTGATCCCGTTATCAATGACATCCAATGTCCATAGTCAGGAAACCATGACTATCTTCTGATCAACGAGCTAGTCAACTAGAGGCTCACTAGGGATGTGTTGTGGTCTATGTATTCACACATGCATTACGATTTCCGGATAATACAATTATAGCATGAACAATAGACAATTATCATGAACAAAGAAATATAATAATAACCATTTTATTATTGCCTCTAGGGCATATTTCCAACAGTCTCCCACTTGCACTAGAGTCAATAGTCTAGTTACATTGTGATGAATCGAACACCCATGCAGTTCTGGTGTTGATCATGTTTTGCTCTAGGAAGAGGTTTAGTCAACGGATCTGCCACATTCAGGTTCGTATGTACTTTTCAAATATCTATGTCTCCATTTTGAACACTTTCACGAATGGAGTTGAAGCGATGCTTGATATGCCTGGTCTTCCTGTGAAACCTGGGATCCTTGGCAAGGGCAATAGCTCCAGTGTTGTCACAGAAGAGAGTCATCAGGCCCGACGCATTGGGTATGACTCCTAGGTCGGTAATGAACTCCTTCACCCAGATTGCCTCTTGTGTTGCCTCCGAGGCTGTCATGTACTCCGCTTCACATGTAGATCCTGCCACAACGCTTTGCTTGCAACTGCACCAGCTTACTGCCCCACCATTCAAAATATACACGTATCCGGTTTGTGACTTGGAGTCATCCAGATCTGTGTCAAAGCTAGCATCGACGTAACCCTTTACGACGAGCTCTTCGTCACCTCCATAAACGAGAAACATATCCTTAGTCCTCTTCAGGTACTTCAGGATGTTCTTGACCGATGTCCAGTGTTCCATGCCGGGATTACTTTGGTACCTTCCTACCAAACTTATGGCAAGGTTTACATCAGGTCTGGTACACAACATAGCACACATGATAGACCCTATGGCCGAGGCATAGGGGACGACACTCATCTTTTCTCTATCTTCTACCGTGGTCGGGCATTGATCCATGCTCAATCTCGTACCTTGCAATACAGGCAAGAACCCCTTCTTTGACTGATCCATTTTGAACTTCTTCAATATCTTGTCAAGGTACGTACTCTGTGAAAGACCAATGAGGTGTCTCGATCTATCTCTATAGATCTTGATGCCTAATATATAAGCAGCTTCTCCAAGATCCTTCATTGAAAAACACTTGTTCAAGTAGGCCTTTATGCTTTCCAAGAATTCTATATCATTTTCCATCAACAGTATGCCATCCACATACAATATGAGAAATGCTACAGAGCTCCCACTCACTTTCTTGTAAATGCAGACTTCTCCATAAGTCTGCGTAAACCCAAACGCTTTGATCATCTCATCAAAACGAATGTTCCAACTCCGAGATGCTTGCACCAGCCCATAAATCGAGCGTTGGAGCTTGCACACCTTGTCAGCATTCTTAGGATCGACAAAACCTCCCGGCTGCATCATATACAATTCTTCCTTAAGGAAACCATTAAGGAATGCCGTTTTGACATCCATTTGCCATATCTCATAATCATAGAATGCAGCAATTGCTAACATGATTCGGACGGACTTCAGCTTCGCTACAGGTGAGAAAGTCTCATCGTAGTCAACCCCTTGAACTTGTCGATAACCCTTAGCGACAAGCCGAGATTTATAGATGGTCACATTACCATCCGCGTTTGTCTTCTTCTTAAAGATCCATTTATTTTCTATGGCTCGCCGATCATCGGGCAAGTCAGTCAAAGTCCATACTTCGTTTTCATACATGGATCCTATCTCGAATTTCATGGCTTCCAGCCATTTGTCGGAATCCGGGCCCGCCATCGCTTCTTCATAGTTCGAAGGTTCACCGTTGTCTAACAACATGATTTGCAAGACAGGGTTGCCGTACCACTCTGGTGCGGAACGTGTCCTTGTGGACCTACGAAGTTCAGTAGCAACTTGATCTAAAGTTTCATGATCATCATCATTAACTTCCTCTCTAGTCGGTGCAGGCACCTCAGGAACATTTTCTTGAGCTGTGCTACTTACCGGTAAAAGAGGTAATACTTCATCTAGTTCTACTTTCCTCCCACTTATTTCTTTCGAGAGAAACTCTTTCTCTAGAAAGGATCCATTGGCAACAAAGATCTTGCCTTCGGATCTGAGATAGAAGGTGTACCCAATAGTTTCTTTAGGGTATCCTATGAAGACGCATTTTTCCGACTTGGGTTCGAGCTTTTCAGGTTGAAGTTTCTTGACATAAGCATCGCATCCCCAAACTTTTAGAAACAACAGCTTAGGTTTCTTCCCAAAACATAATTCATACGGTGTCGTCTCAAAGGATTTCGATGGAGCCCTATTTAAAGTGAATGCGGCAGTCTCTAAAGCATAGCCCCAAAATGACAGCGGTAGATCGGTAAGAGACATCATAGATCGCACCATATCCAATAGAGTGCGATTACGACGTTCGGACACACCATTACGCTGAGGTGTTCTAGGCGCGTGAGTTGTGAAACTATTCCACATTTTCTTAAGTGTGTGCCAAATTCGTGACTCAAGTATTCTCCTCCATGATCTTATCTCAAGAATTTGATTTTCCTGTCACATTGATTCTCAGCCTCACTCTGAAATTCCTTGAACTTTTCAAAGGTCTCAGACTTGTGTTTCATTAAGTAGACATACCCATATCTACTCAAGTCATCAGTGAGGGTGAGAACATAACGATAGCCACCGCGAGCCTCAACACTCATTGGACCGTGCACATCAGTATGTATGATTTCCAATAAGTTGGTTGCTCTCTCCATTGTTCCTGAGAACGGAGTCTTGGTCATTTTACCCATGAGGCATGGTTCGCACGTGTCAAATGATTCGTAATCAAGAGACTCTAAAAGTCCATCTGCATGGAGCTTCTTCATGCGTTTGACACCTATGTGACCAAGGCGGCAGTGCCACAAGTATGTGGGACTATCATTATCAACGTTGCATCTTTTGGTATTCACACTATGAATATGTGTAACATTACGCTCAAGATTCATTAAGAATAAACCATTCACCAGCGGAGCATGACAATAAAACATATCTCTCATATAAATAGAACAACCATTATTCTCGGATTTAAATAAGTAGCCATCTCGAATTAAACGAGATCCTGATACAATGTTCATGCTCAAAGCTGGCACTAAATAACAATTATTGAGGTTTAAACTAATCCCGTAGGTAAATGTAGAGGTAGCGTGCCGACGGCGATCACATCGACCTTGGAACCATTCCCGACGCGCATCGTCACCTCGTCCTTCGCCAGTCTCTGCTTATTCCGCAGCTCCTGGTTTTAGTTACAAATGTGAGCAACCGCACTGGTATCAAATACCCAGGAGCTACTACGAGTACTGGTAAGGTACACATCAGTTACATGTATATCACATATACCTTTAGTGTTGCCGGCCTTCTTGTCCGCTAAGTATTTGGGGCAGTTCCGCTTCCAGTGACCACTTCCCTTGCAATAAAAACACTCAGTCTCGGGCTTGGGTCCATTCTTTGGCATCTTCCCGACAGCTTGCTTACCGGGCGCGGCAACTCCCTTGCTGTCCTTCTTGAAGTTCTTTTTACCCTTGCCTTTCTTGAACTTAGTGGTTTTATTCACCATCAACACTTGATGTTCCATTTTGATTTCCACCTCCGCTGATTTCAGCATCGAATATACCTCAGGAATGGTCTTTTCCATCCCCTGCATATTGAAGTTCATCACAAAGCTCTTGTAGCTCGATGGAAGCGATTGAAGGATTCTGTCAATGACCGCGTCATCCGGGAGATTAACTCCCAGCTGAGTCAAGCGGTTATGCAACCCAGACATTTTGAGTATGTGCTCACTGACAGAACTATTTTCCTCCATCTTACAACTGAAGAACTTGTCGGAGACTTCATATCTCTCGACCCGGGCATGAGCTTGGAAAACCATTTTCAATTCTTCGAACATCTCATATGCTCCGTGTCTCTCAAAACGCTTTTAGAGCCCCGATTCTAAGCTATAAAGCATGCCGCACTGAAGGAGGGAGTAATCATCAGCACGTGACTGCCAAGCATTCATAACGTCTTGGTTCTCTGGGATGGGTGCGTCACCTAGCGGTGCTTCTAGGACATAATATTTCTTGGCAGCTATGAGGATGATCCTCAGGTTCCGGACCCAGTCCGTATAGTTGCTGCCATCATCTTTCAGCTTGGTTTTCTCTAGGAACGCGTTGAAGTTGAGGGCAACATTAGCGTGGGCCATATGATCTACAAGACATAGTGTAAAGATTTTAGACTAAGTTCATGATAATTAAGTTCATCTAATCAAATTATTCAATGAACTCCCACTTAGATAGACATTCCTCTATTCATCTAAGGTGAAACATGATCTGAGTCAACTAGGCCGTGTCCGATCATTACGTGAGACGGACTAGTCAACATCGGTGAACATCTTCATGTTGATCGTATCTTCTATACGACTCATGCTCGAACTTTCGGTCTTCCGTGTTCCGAGTCCATGTCTGTACATGCTAGGCTCGTCAAGTTAACCTAAGTGTATTGCATGTGTAAATCTGGCTTACACCCGTTGTATTCGAACGTTAAAATCTATCACACCCGATCATCACGTGGTGCTTCGAAACAACGAACCTTCGCAACGGTGCACAGTTAGGGGGAACACTTTCTTGAAATTATTACGAGGGATCATCTTATTTAAGCTACCGTCGTTCTAAGCAAATAAGATGTAAAATATGATAAACATCACATGCAATCAAATAGTGACATGATATGGCCAATATCATTTGCTCCTTTTGATCTCCATCTTCGGGGCTTCATGATCATCGTTGTCACCGGCATGACACCATGATCTCCATCATCGTGTCTTCTTGAAATTGTCTCGTCATCTATTACTTCTACTACTATGGCTAACGCTTTAGTAATAAAGTAAAGTAATTGCATGACGTTTATGTTGACACGCAGGTCATAAATAAATAAAGACAACTCCTATGGCTCCTGCCAGTTGTCATACTCATCGACATGCAAGTCGTGATTCCTATTACAAGAACATGATCAATCTCATACATCACATATATCATTCATCACATCCTTTTGGCCATATCACATCACACGGCACATGCTGCAAAAACAAGTTAGACGTCCTCTAATTGTTGTTGCAAGTTTTTACGTGGCTGCTATAGGTTTCTAGCAAGAACGTTTCTTACCTACGCCAAAACCACAACGTGATATGCCAATTTCTATTTACCCTTCATAAGGACCCTTTTCATCGAATCCGATCCGACTAAAGTGGGAGAGACAGACACCCGCCAGCTTTGGGGAACGTAGCAATAATTCAAAATTTTCCTATGTGTCACCAAGATCAATCTATGGAGTCATCTAGCAACGAGGGAGGAGTGGATCTACATACCCTTGTAGATCGCGCGCGGAAGCATTCAAGAGAACGGGGTTGATGGAGTCGTACTCGTCGTGATCCAAATCACCGATGATCCTAGCGCCGAACGGACGGGACCTCCCCGTTCAACACACGTACGGAGCAGCAATGTCTCCTCCTTCTTGATCCAGCAAGGGGAAGGAGAGGTTGATGGAGATCCAGCAGCACGACGGCGTGGTGGTGGAAGTAGCGGGATTCCAACAGGGCTTCGCCAAGCGCTGCGGGAGGAGGGAGATGTGTCATGGGAGGGAGAGGGAGGCGCCAGGGCTTAGGTTTTGCTGCCCTCCCTTCCCCCACTATATATAGGGCCAAGGGAGAGGGGGGGGCGCAGCCTTGGCCCTTCCTCCAAGGAAGGGTGCGGCCAAGGGAGGAGTCCATCCTCCCCAAGGCACCTAGGAGGTGCCTTCCCCCTTTAGGACTCTTCCTTTCCCTTATCTCTTGGCGCATGGGCCTCTTGGGGCTGGTGCCCTTGGCCCATATAGGCCAAGGCGCACACCCCTACAGCCCACGTGGCCCCCGGGGCAGGTGGACCCCCGGACCCCTTTCGGCACTCCCGGTACAATACCGATAATGCGCGAAACTTTTCCGGCAACCAAAACAGGACTTCCCATATATAAATCTTTACCTCCGCACCATTCCGGAACTCCTCGTGACGTCCGGGATCTCATCCGGGACTCCGAACAACTTTCGGGTTACCGCATACTAATATCTCTATAACCCTAGCGTCACCGAACCTTAAGTGTGTAGACCCTACGGGTTCGGGAGACATGCAGACATGACCGAGATGACTCTCCGGTCAATAACCAACAGCGGGATCTGGATACCCATGTTGGCTCCCACATGTTCCACGATGATCTCATCGGATGAACCACGATGTCAAGGACTTAATCAATCCCGTATACAATTCCCTTTGTCTATCAGTACAATACTTGCCCGAGATTCGATCGTCGGTATCCCGATACCTTATTCAATCTCGTTACCGGCAAGTCTCTTTACTCGTTCCGTAACACATCATCCCGTGATCAACTCCTTGATCACATTGTGCACATTATGATGATGTCCTACCGAGTGGGCCCAGAGATACCTCTCCGTCACACGGAGTGACAAATCCCAGTCTCGATTCGTGCTAACCCAACAGACACTTTCGGAGATACCCGTAGTGCACCTTTATAGTCACCCAGTTACGTTGTGACGTTTGGCACACCCAAAGCACTCCTACGGTATCCGGGAGTTGCACAATCTCATGGTCTAAGGAAATGATACTTGACATTAGAAAAGCTTTAGCATACGAACTACATGATCTTGTGCTAGGCTTAGGATTGGATCTTGTCCATCACATCATTCTCCTAATGATGTGATCCCGTTATCAACGGCATCCAATGTCCATGGTCAGGAAACCGTAACCATCTATTGATCAACGAGTTAGTCAACTAGAGGCTTACTAGGGACATGGTGTTGTCTATGTATCCACACATGTATCTGAGTTTCCTATCAATACAATTCTAGCATGGATAATAAACGATTATCATGAACAAGGAAATATAATAATAACTAATTTATTATTGCCTCTAGGGCATATTTCCAACAGTCTCCCACTTGCACTAGAGTCAATAATCCAGTTCACATCGATATGTGATTAACACTCAAGGTCACATCCCCATGTGACTAACACCCAAAGAGTTTACTAGAGTCAGTAATCTAGTTCACATTACCATGTGATTAACACTCGATGAGTTTTGGGTTTGATCATGTTATGCTTGTGAGATATGTTATAGTCAACTGATCTGAACCTTTTAGATCTGTGTGTGCTTTACAAATCTCTATGTCATCTCCTAGATGCAGCTACCACGTTTTATTTGGAGCTATTCCAAACAACTGTTCTACTATACGAATCCAGTTTACTACTCAGAATAATCTGGATTAGTGTCAAAGTTTGCATCGGCGTAACCCTTTACGACGAACTCTTTTACCACCTCCATAATCGAGAAAATTCCTTAGTCCACTAGTTACTAAGGATAACTTTGACCGCTGTCCTGTGATCCATTCTTGGATCACTCTTGTACCCCTTGACTAACTCATGGCAAGGCACACTTCAGGTGCGGTACACACCATAGCATACTGTAGAGAGCCTATGATAAAAGCATAGGGGACGACCTTCGTCCTTCCTCTTTCTTCTGCCGTGGTCGAGCTTAACTTCATACCTTACAACTCAGGCAAGAACTCCTTCTTTGACTGATCCATCTTGAACACCTTCAAGATCATGTCAAGGTATGTGCTCATTTGAAAGTACCATTAAGCGTTTTTTATCTATCCTTATAGATCTTGATGCTTAATGTTCAAGTAGCTCAATCCAGGTTTTCCATTGAAAAACACCTTTCAAATGACCCTATATGCTTTCCAGAAATCCTACGTCATTTCTGATCCACAATATGTCAACAACATATACTTATCAGAAATTCTATAGTGATCCCACTCACTTCTTTGGAAATACAAGTTTCTCATAAACTTTGTATACACCCAAAACTTTGATCATCTTATCAAAGCATACATTCCAACTCCGAGATGCTTACTCCAGTCCTTAGAAGGATTGCTGGAGCTTTGCATACTTATTAGCATCTTTCAGGATTGACAAAACCTTCCGGTTAGTATCACATACAACCTTTCCTCAAAAAATGTCGAGGAAACAATGTTTTGACATCCTATCTGCAAGATTTCATAAATAATGCAGTAATCGCTAATACAATTCCAACAGACTCTTAGCATCGCTACGAGTGAGAAAGTCTCATCGTAGTCAAATCCTTGAATTTGTCGGAAAATATCTTAACGACAAGTCGAGCTTTCTTAATGGTGACATTTACCATCATTGTCCGTCTTCCTTTTAAAATCCATCTGTACTCAACAGCCTCACGACCATCGAGCTGTTCTGTCAAAGCCTACACTTTGTTTCCATACATGGATCCTCTCTCGGATTTTATGGCCTCGAGCCATTTATCGGAATCCGGGCCCACCATCGCTTCTCCATAGCTCGTAGGTTCATTGTTGTCTAGCAACATGACTTCCAAGACAGGATTACGTACCACTCTGAAGTAGTACGCATCCTTGTCATCCCACGAGGTTTGGTAGTGACTTGATCTGAAGTTTCATGATCACTATCATAAGCTTCCACTTCAATTGGTGTAGGTGCCACAGGAACAACTCCCTGTGCCCTGTCACACACTAGTTGAAGAGACGGTTCAATAACCTCATCAAGTATCCACCATCCTCCCTCTCAATTCTTTCGAGAGAAACTTTTTCTCGAGAAAGGACCCGATTCTAGAAACAATCCCTTATTGCTTTCGGATCTGAGACAGGAGGTATACTCAACTATTTTGGGTGTCCTATGAAGATGCATTTATCCGCTTTGGGTTCGAGCTTATCAGCCTGAAACTTTTTCACATAAGCGTCGCAGCCCCAAACTTTTAAGAAATGACAGCTTAGGTTTCTCTAAACCATAGTTCATATGGTGTCATCTCATCGGAATTACGTGGTGCCCTATTTAAAGTGAATGTGGTTGTCTTTAATGCCTAACCCATAAACTATCGTGGTAATTCGATAAGAGACATCATGATATGCATCATATCCAATAGGGTGCAGTTATGATGTTCGGACACACCATCACACTATGGTGTTCCAGGCTGTATTAGTTGTGAAACAATTTCCACAATGTCTTAATTCTGTGCCAAACTCGTAATTCATATATTCATCTCTATGATCATATCATAGATATTTTATCCTCTTGTCACGACGATCTTTCAACTTCACCCTGAAATTACTTGAACCTTTCAATAATTCAGACTCATGATTCATCAAGTAAATATACTCAACATCTACTCGAATCATCTGTGAAGTAAGAACATAACGATATCCACTACATGCCTCAGCACTCATTGGATTGCACACATCAAAATGTATTACTTCCAAAAAGTTGCTTTCTAGTTCCATTTTACTGAAAACGAGGCTTTCAGTCATCTTGCCCATGTGGTATGATTTGCATGTCTCAAGTGATTCAAAATCAAGTGAGTTCAAACGGTCCATTTGCATGGAGTTTCTTCATGCATATACACCAATAGACATGGTTCGCATGTCTCAAACTTTCAAAAAATGAGTGAGTCCAAAGATCCATCAATATGGAGCTTCTTCATGCGTTTTATACCGATATGACTTAAGTGGCAGTGCCACAAGTAGGTGGTACTATCATTACTATCCTATATCTTTTGGCATGAACATGAGTATCACTACGATCGAGATTCAATAAACCATTCATTTTAGGCGTAAGACCATTGAAGGCATTATTCAAATAAACAAAGTAACCATTATTCTCCTTAAATGAATAACCGTATCGCGGTAGACATAATCCAATCATGTCTATGCTCAACGCAAACACCAAATAACAATTATTTAGGTTTTAATACCAATCTCGATGGTAGAGAGAGCGTGCGATGCTTGATCATATCAACCTTGGAAACACTTCCAACACATATCGTCAGCTCATCTTTAGCTAGTCTCCGTTTATTCCGTAGCTTTTATTTCGAGTTACTAACACTTAGCAACCGAACCGGTATCTAATACCCTGGTGCTACTAGGAGTACTAGTAACGTACTCATTAACATAATGTATATCCAATATACTTCTATCGATGGTCTTCTCATCTACCAAGTATCTAGGGTAATTCTGCCCCAGTGGCTGTTCCCCTTATTACAGAAGCACTTAGTTTCGGGTTTGGGTTCAACCTTGGGTTTCTTCACTAGAGCAGCAGCTGAATTGCCGTTTCATGAAGCATCCCTTTTTGCCCTTGCCCTTCTTGAAACTAGTGGTTTCACCAACCATCAACAACTGATGCTCCTTTTTGATCTCTACTTTTGTGGTGTCAAACATCGCGAATATCTCAAGGATCATCATATATGTCCCTGATATATTATAGTTCATCACGAAGCTCAAGCAGCTTGGTGGTAATGACTTCGGAGAACCATCACTATTTCATCTGGAAGATCAACTCCCACTCGATTCAAGCGATTGTTGTACTCAGACAATCTGAGCACAAGTTCAACAATTGAGTTTTTCTCCCTTAGTTTGCAGGCTAAGAAAATCATCGGAGGTCTTATACCTCTTGACGTGGGCACGAGCCTGAAATCCCAATTTCAGCCCTCGAAACATCTCATATGTTTCGCGACGTTTCAAAACGTCTTCGGTGCCTCAACTCTAAACCGTTTAACTGAACTATCACGTAGTTATCAAAATGTGTATGTCAGATGTTCGCAACATCCACAGACAACGTTCGAGGTTCAGCACACTGAGCGGTGCATTAAGGACATAAGCCTTCTATGAAGCAATGAGGACAATCCTCAGTTTACGGACCTAGTCCGCATAATTGCTACTATCAACTTTCAACTAAATTTTCTCTAGGAACATAACTAAACAGTAGAACTGAAGCGCGAGCTACGACATAATTTGTGAAGACCTTTTGACTATGTTCAGGATAATTAAGTTCATCTTATGAACTCCCACTCAGATAGACATCCCTCTAGTCATCTAAGTGATTACATGATCCGAGTCAACTAGGCCGTGTCCGATCATCACGTGAGACGGACTAGTCAACGTCGGTGAACATCTTCATGTTGATCGTATCTACCATACGACTCATGCTCGACCTTTCGGTCTCTTGTGTTCCGAGGCCATGTCTGTACATGCTAGGCTCGTCAAGTCAAACTAAGTGTTTTGCATGTGTTCCGAGGCCATGTCTGTACATGCTAGGCTCGTCAACACCCGTTGTATTCGAACGTAAGAATCTATCACACCCGATCATCACGTGGTGCTTCGAAACAACGAACTTTCGTAACGGTGCAAAGTTAGGGGGAACACCTTCTTGAAATTTTAGTGAGGGGTCATCTTATTTACTACCGTCGTTCTAAGCAAATAAGATGTATAAACATGATAAACATCACATGCAATCAAATAGTGTCATGATATGGCCAATATCATATTGCTCCTTTTGATCTTCATCTTTGGGGCTCCATGATCATCATCGTCACCGGCATGACACCATGATCTCCATCATCATGATCTCCATCATCGTGTCTCCATGAAGTTGCCTCGCCAACTATTACTTTTACTACTACAGCTAACGGTTAGCAATAAAGTAAAGTAATTACATGACGTTTATGTTGACACGCAGGTCATAAATAAATTAAGACAACTCCTATGGCTCCTGCCGGTTGTCATACTCATCGACATGCAAGTCGTGATTCCTATTACAAGAACATGATCATCTCATACATCACATATATCATTCATCACATCCTTTGGCCATATCACATCACATAGCATACCCTGCAAAAACAAGTTAGACGTCCTCTAATTGTTGTTTGCATGTTTTACGTGGCTGCTAAGGGTTTCTAGCAAGAACGTTTCTTACCTACGCAAAAACCACAACTTGATATGCCAATTGCTATTTACCCTTCATAAGGACCCTTTTCATCGAATCCGATCCGACTAAAGTGGGAGAGACAGACACCCGCTAGCCACCTTATGCAACTAGTGCATGTCAGTCGGTGGAACCAGTCTCACGTAAGAGTACGTGTAAGGTCGGTCCGGGCCGCTTCATCCTACAATGCTGCCGAATCAAGATTGGACTAGTAACGGTAAGCATATTGAACAAAATCAACGCCCACAACTACTTTGTGTTCTACTCGTGCATAGAAACTACGCATAGACCTAGCTCATGATGCCACTGTTCGGGGAACGTAGCAATAATTCAAAATTTTCCTACGTGTCACCAAGATCAATCTATGGAGTCATCTAGCAACGAGGGAGGAGTGGATCTACATACCCTTGTAGATCGCGCGCGGAAGCGTTCAAGAGAACGGGGTTGATGGAGTCGTACTCGTCGTGATCCAAATCACCGATGATCCTAGCGCCGAACGGACGGCACCTCCGCGTTCAACACACGTACGGAGCAGCGACGTCTCCTCCTTCTTGATCCAGCAAGGGAAAGGAGAGGTTGATGGAGATCCAGCAGCACGACGGCGTGGTGGTGGAAGTAGCGGGATTCCAACAGGGCTTCGCCAAGCGCTGCGGGAGGAGGGAGATGTGTCATGGGAGGGAGAGGGAGGCGCCAGGGCTTAGGTTTTGCTGCCCTCCCTTCCCCCACTATATATAGGGCCAAGGGAGAGGGGGGGCGCAGCCTTGGCCCTTCCTCCAAGGAAGGGTGCGGCCAAGGGAGGAGTCCATCCTCCCCAAGGCACCTAGGAGGTGCCTTCCCCCTTTAGGACTCTTCCTTTCCCTTATCTCTTGGCGCATGGGCCTCTTGGGGCTGGTGCCCTTGGCCCATATAGGCCAAGGCGCACACCCCTACAGCCCACGTGGCCCCCCCGGGGCAGGTGGACCCCCGACCCCTTTCGGCACTCCCGGTACAATACCGATAATGCGCGAAACTTTTCCGGCGACCAAAACAAGACTTCCCATATATAAATCTTTACCTCCGGACCATTCCGGAACTCCTCGTGACGTCCGGGATCTCATCCGGGACTCCGAACAACTTTCGGGTTACCGCATACTAATATCTCTATAACCCTAGCGTCACCGAACCTTAAGTGTGTAGACCCTACGGGTTCGGGAGACATGCAGACATGACCGAGATGACTCTCCGTCAATAACCAACAGCGGGATCTGGATACCCATGTTGGCTCCCACATGTTCCACGATGATCTCATCGGATGAACCACGATGTCAAGGACTTAATCAATATTCCGTATACAATTCCCTTTGTCTATCGGTACAATACTTGCCCGAGATTCGATCGTCGGTATCCCGATACCTTGTTCAATCTCGTTACCAGCAAGTCTCTTTACTCGTTCTGTAACACATCATCCCGTGATCAACTCCTTGATCACATTGTTCACATTATGATGATGTCCTACCGAGTGGGCCCAGAGATACCTCTCCGTCACACGGAGTGACAAATCCCAGTCTCGATTCGTGCCAACCCAACAGACACTTTCGGGGATACCCGTAGTGCACCTTTATAGTCACCCAGTTATGTTGTGACGTTTGGCACACCCAAAGCACTCCTACGGTATCCGGGAGTTGCACAATCTCATGGTCTAAGGAAATGATACTTGACATTAGAAAAGCTTTAGCATACGAACTACATGATCTTTTGCTAGGCTTAGGATTGGGTCTTGTCCATCACATCATTCTCCTAATGATGTGATCCCGTTATCAACGACATCCAATGTCCATGGTCAGGAAACCGTAACCATCTATTGATCAACGAGCTAGTCAACTAGAGGCTTACTAGGGACATGGTGTTGTCTATGTATCCACACATGTATCTGAGTTTCCTATCAATACAATTCTAGCATGGATAATAAACGATTATCATGAATAAGGAAATATAATAATAACTAATTTATTATTGCCTCTAGGGCATATTTCCAACACCAGCCACCTTATGCAACTAGTGCATGTCAATCGGTGGAACCAGTCTCACGTAAGCGTGCGTGTAAGGTCGGTCCGGGCCGCTTCATCCCACGATGCCGCCGAATCAAGATAAGACTAGTAACGGCAAGCAAATTAACAATATCCACGCCCACAACTGCTTTGTGTTCTACTCATGCATAGAAACTACGCATAGACCTAGCTCATGATGCCACTGTTAGGGAACGTAGCAGAATTTTAAAATTTTCTACGCATCACCAAGATCAATCTATGGAGTCATCTAGCAACGAGGGAGAGGGGAGTGCATCTACATACCCTTGTAGATCGCGTGCGGAAGCGTTCAAGAGAACGGGGTTGATTGAGTCGTACTCGTCGTGATCCAAATCACCGATAACCTAGCGCCGAACGAACGACACCTCCGTGTTCAACACACGTACGGCTGGGAAGACGTCTCCTCCAACTTGATCCAGCAAGGGGGAAGGAGAGGTTGATGAAGATCCAGCAGCACGACGGCGTGGGGGTGGAAGCAACGGTGATCTCGGCAAGGCTTCGCCAAGCTCAGGGAGAGGGAGGAGTGTCACGGGAGGGAGAGGGAGGCGCCAGGGGCTAGGGTGCGGCTACCCTCCCTCCCCCCACTATTTATAGGACCCCTAGGGGGGCGCCGGCCCTAGGAGATTGAATCTCCAAGGGGAGGCAGCGACCAAGGGGGGTGGAGTGCCCCCCAAGCCAAGTGGGGTGCCCCCACCCCTAGGGTTTCCAACCCTAGGCGCAGGGGAGGCCCATGGGGGGTGCACGAGCCCATCTGGGGCTGGTTCCCCTCCCACTTCAGCCCATGGGGCCCTCCGGGATAGGTGGCCCCACCCGGTGGACCCCCGGGACCCTTCCGGTGGTCCCGGTACAATACCGATTACCCTGAAAACCTTCCCGATGACCGAAACTTGACTTCCTATATATAAATCTTCACCTCCGGACCAATCCGGAGCTCCTCGTGACGTCCGAGATCTCATCCGGGACTCCGAACAACTTTCAGGTTACCGTATACTAATATCTCAACAACCCTAGAGCCACCGAACCTTAAGTGTGTAGACCCTACGGGTTCGGAAGATGCGCAGACATGACCGAGATGACTCTCCGATCAATAACCAACAGCGGGATCTGGATACCCATGTTGTCTCCCACATGCTCCTCGATGATCTCATCGGATGAACCACGATGTCTAGGATTCGATCAATCCCGTATACAATTCCCTTTGTCAATCGGTACATTACTTGCCCGAGACTCGATCGTCGGTATCCCAATACCTCGTTCAATCTCGTTACCGGCAAGTCACTTTACTCGTACCGTAATGCATGATCCCGTGATCAACCACTTGGTCACATTGAGCTCATTATGATGATGCATTACCGAGTGGGCCCAGAGATACCTCTCCGTTATACGGAGTGACAAATTCCAGTCTCGATTCGTGCCAACCCAACAGACACTTTTGGAGATACCTGTAGTGTACCTTTATAGTCACCCAGTTACGTTGTGACGTTTGGCACACCCAAAGCACTCCTACGGTATCCGGGAGTTGCACAATCTCATGGTCTAAGGAAATGATACTTGACATTCAGAAAAGCTATAACAAACGAACTACACGATCTTCGATCTTTGAGCTATGCTTAGGATTGGGTCTTGTCCATCACATCATTCTCCTAATGATGTGATCCCGTTATCAATGACATCCAATGTCCATAGTCAGGAAACCATGACTATCTTTCAATCAACGAGCTAGTCAAGTAGAGGCTCACTAGGGACGTGTTGTGGTCTATGTATTCACACATGCATTACGATTTCCGGATAACACAATTATAGCATGAACAATAGACAATTATCATGAACAAAGAAATATAATAATAAGCATTTTATTATTGCCTCTAGGGCATATTTCCAACACTTCTTTGGTATGCCAGGAACTCACAATGACGTCAACGTGCTGCAGTGCTCTCCTGTCTTTGCCAAGCTTGTTGAAGGTCATTCTCCTCCGGTGAACTTTGAGATCAATGGGCGGCACTACAACAAGGGGTACTATTTAGCTGATGGCATCTATCTGAGATGGTCTACATTTGTGAAGACGATCTCAAACCCTGTGCCAGGAGGCAAGAACGCCTGGTTTGCGAAGGTTCAGGAGGCTTGCAGGAAGGATGTCGAGCGGGCATTTGGTGTGCTCCAATCTCGATTTGCTGTTATCCGGTACCCCGCTCAGACCTGGTCGAAAGATCAAATGTGGGAGATTATGACTTGCTGTGTCATCTTGCACAACATGATCATCGAGAGCGAGCAAGAAGACCCAGTGTTTGAGACTGAACCATACTACAGGCAGGGTCCTCTAGCCGAAGTTGATCACCAGCTACCGACAACCTGGACTGCCTATCTCAGTATGCGTCAGGAGATCCGAGACCCACAGGTGCATCATCAACTACAGCAAGATCTGATAGAGCATCTATGGAGGCTCAAGGACGACGCCGGGCGCGACGTGTGATAAAATATGAGTTTTTATTTGTTGAACTATATAATTTGTATTGAACTATTTGTTGTTGTACTATTTTGTTGAAGTATTTGATATTTCTGTGATGAAATATGTGATAAAAAAATTTATGTGCATAATTGAACGCCGAACAACGGCGAACCACGTCGAATATGGGCCCTTTATTCGCCGAAATGGGGCTGAAAAGTGGACCAATATCGGCATCTGGGGGCGACGACTGGGTGCGAAACCGCCCCCAGCGCCGATTGTATTGCCGGCTCGCCCCCGGAGGGCGGTTTTTATGCGTCCTGGGGGGGCGAACGGCTGGAGATGCTCTTAGCCCCTTTCATGTCCACATGAACACGCACATGATTGTGAATGTTGGCTCCCTCGACACGGATGGCATTGGTGGGGGCCGGGAAGGCAAGAAACTCGGGACCGGTCGCGCGGTCTGGAGGGGAAGAGGAGTGGTGACCACCGCCAAGGGTGGGGAGGTCAGGGGTGTAGTTTACGATTTTGAAGTGGCAAAAATTTCGCTCACCCTCGAAATGGTCGAAATTTCGGAAATTTCGAAAATTTCGAAAACTGTTTCGTACAAACCAACGAAATTTTTGTTTGAATTCAAATAATTTTAATTTTAAAAAGATAGATAAAAGGGCACGTAGCGCAAAATTAACACAATTAGATAACTAGTGTGATGATTTATCCATAGCCTAACATGCTGTTGGTTGTGATTCGAATCTCAGTTAGGACATTTTTTTGCCACAAATGTCTATTTGGTGCAAAAATAATCAAAATGTTGGTAAACATGATTCGAACCATGATCGGTAGACAGTGTTCCTACCGCTGCACTACTATAACCTGTGTTAATTTGTACTGATCCATGATCATTTTTACATAGAAATTCAAACCCATCGAAATTTCTTCAACGAAAGGCAAAAAATTCGCCCATCCTCGAAATTGTCGAAATTTTGGAAATTTCAAGAAATTTTGATGAAATTTGAAACCATGGCCAGGGGAAGAGAGGTGGGAAGAGGGGCAGAGGCCATGAGGAAGGAGGGAGCGGATAAAAAAACAGATACCATGATAGGGAATCAGTACGAGTAGAGATGCATCATGCTTGTATTCCTTTTCTTGAGAATTAAGTAGAGAGTACATCAGGGAGAGAGAAGAGGACTCACGCACACAACAAGCTAAGCACCAATCCTATCTCTACTGAGGGGGTGTTTGGTTCAGAAGTACTAGGACTTTTTCTAGTCCCAGGGACTAATCAAAAAAGACTCTCCAGTAGAGTCTTTTTTTAGTCCGTGTAGAAAAAGTCCTTCCCGTTTGGTTCCTAGGGATTTTTTAGGGACTTTTTCTAGTCTCTGCGACTAAAAAGTCCCTAAACCAAACACCCCCTGAGTGTGACGGTGACTGTAGTGCATGGCGCATGCATAGGAGATAAGGCCGTGACCGGTTCATCTCCTTGAGAATAGCTCAAGCCAGTATACTCAACAACTTGAACCCACATCAAGCGATGCATTCCCCAATCCCCATCGCGCCGGAAACCCAGCCAGTGGCGGCGACTCTGCTTCTCACCCACCCAAATCGCTGCAACTTCTCCCTCCCGCGACACAGGAGCTGGCGGCCATGAATCCCAAGGAGCTCTTCGGGCTTTTCGTCGGAAAGGTTCGATGGAGGCGTGGCCTCCGATTCCTCCTCCGTCGTCATGCAAGGGACTGATTTTCTACCGCTGATGTGATGCAGGAGCGTGGGGAGGCCATTCAGGATCTGGAGATCTCCCTGCGGGCCAAGGTTTGGCTCCCGTTTTCACTTTGTTGCTGCCACTATAACTGGACTGGTGCTGGACTGGTGGTTTCTTGCTTCCCTTTGCAGGGATCGCTCACACAGGCGGAGGACGCCACGCTGCGGAAATTCAGCACCGCCGCCGACGTGGCCTACGCTGCGAGCTCTACGTTCTTCACTCTTCCTCTCTGTTTTTCCATAAATAAAGGTGCCTCGACCTCCATTCCATCTATAATCATTAGATGTGAATTGCCCTTCAACCTGGTACGCGATGATAGATACAGTTATTTGTGAGCTACAACTCTAAATGAAATCCTATTCTAGACGAAGAAACTTTTTATTCGACCCAGTGGTCCAAGTTATATGTTCCAGCAAAGATTAGGGGATCTGTCAAATTAGATAAAGAATGTAAAAAAATCACTACTACTCCCTTTGTCCCATAATGTAAGTCGTTTTTTGACACTAGTGATTATGGGACGGAGGGAGTAGTTGTTATTTGCCAGGTTGGTAAGTTATTCAGAAGTGCACCTATTATTCAGCTTTTTTTCTGAGGGGTACCTATTATTCAGATTGGAAATGTAAGACGCATTTACTAGTAACCCATTTGGAATATGGGTATTCATAATGACGAGTATCAATGTTGGAAACCTGCAAAGCTAATCATTGTTGAATTTGTTGCTACATGCTTACTTATACTCTTTTATGCAGCACATAAATTGCTTGCTATTCCACCTCCGCATAGATTACTGACGTTGGCATACTCTGCTGGTAAATCTCATGCCTTCTTAACCTGTTTCTATCTTGCTGAAATCTCTAAACATGAAGATAATATTTTAATTTAATTTGGAATCGTACGGATTCAGGGCATGCATGAAGTTTTGGACAGAAACTTTAGAAACGCCATCCCTAGTCTTTCTCACTATAAGTGCTAATTCTATGAACCAATGTACCAGGCGGTGCTTGCGTGCTCGGGAAGTTGACATATTATCAGTGCCATTATGGATTTGCTTTAAATATTTTGAACGATGGTGAAGAACGCATAAAGATGGAGCTAGCTAACATGTGTGGATCATTAACTAATGATGCTTTATTTATTTTCATTGTCAGTCAAATATATTTTATATTAATGATTTGTTTCATTTACAGAATACTTACTAAGCATAGCAACGAAAAATCACTGGTTAAAGCTGTTAAAAGGCACTTCATAGCTGAGCATCTGTTCAGTGATCAGCATCAAGATGGTCCACTTTTCAGCTGGCGCCAACGCCATTCATATGTGGATAGCAGTTTTGTGGAAAGGGAGAAGGAGACTGAAGCAAATAACTCTGCCGTGGCCAGATCAATTTCTGGACAGACAATTGTAGACACTGTGAGTTACAACCAAGTAATTTTGCAGTTTGTTACTCCCTCCGTTCCGAATTACTTGTCTTGGATTTGTCTAGATACAGATGTATCTAGACTCATTTTAATGCTAGACATCTCCGTATCTAGACAAATCCAAGACAAGTAATTTGGAACGGAGGGAGTAGATCCAATGAATCCACGTCGTTAACTTATGAAACATAAATGTAGAACTTTCTCCTCCCCTCAATTTACCAAATAGCTAAAAAAACAATATTGACCTAATTTTATGTTTGTTGCAGATTGAAAAGGATCCATTGGCTTGTATTGGCTCTCCAGACATCAACAAGCTCTCGGTGGACAAAAGCACCATTCTGACGAGACAACAGCTGCAAGCCCACAGAAGTTAATCACCGGCATCGTCCTAGGCATGCTGAGAAAACTATGCTATAAATTCTTAAGGATCAGAAGAAGCGGCATTTTATATGGCAAATTGAACGTGATTTCTGCTCTTATATTCCATAGGTTCCCGTGTTCTTAGAGTCATTGGCAAATGGGCACTAGAAGTCTTACTTGCCTAATGTGTCTCCTTGGTTGTTGGACCTTCCTGAATTGAATATGCAAATACCACAATGTACTTGTAGACATGCTTACTGCATTCTCTTTTCTTAATGCATTCTCTTGAATTTAGTAAGTATCCTAAATTTAACATAGAGGCTTATATTCCTAGAAAACTCGAAGATGCTTGGGAACCAATAATTAAAATTTGCATAGGTCCATACTATTGTAATGTTTTATGTGATTTGGGTGCTAGTATTTCTACTATGCCTAAAATACTTTTTTGTATGCTTGATCTTGGAAATATAGAACCTAGCAATTTGACCATTAACCTTGTCGATTCATCTAGTAAGAAAGCTCTAGGAAGAAAAGATGATGCTAAGGTTGAAGTGCAACTGAATATTATTCCCACTGATTTTATTATATATACTTGATATGAAGTGTGATTTTACTTGACCTATTATTTTGGGTAGACCTTTTCTAAGAACTGCAGTGCCACGTTTTTCTCTCCTAACCTAGGCGGTTAGGATAAACTCTCCCCTCTAGACTTCAACGGCGAGCCCATGGACTCGCCTCCCCTCTGCCTGCCGCTCTGTCGATCGATGGCGGGAGGGGAATTCCGGTGCCTCCGTTGCGGTTAGTAGTTTAGGTCGGGTTTTTTTAGTCCTCGCAGGTGCGGCGCTCAGGCAGATGGCGACGCTTCTTCTTTGAGTTTGTCTTCCAGGCTCCGATCTTTCTCGAGTTCGTCCGTCTGGACGTAGTTGACGGAGCTCCGGCGTAGATTCCTGCTGTCTACTTGGGGCGTGATGTTAGGTTTTCTCGTTATATGGTGAGATTTGGTGTTAGGTGCTTCAAATCTATGCAAGGATTCAATGGTGACGACTGCAGCCCCAGGGCACTGGTCCTTAGGGGCACGTGCACGAAGACTTTCCGGCTATCATCGACAAGGTCAAGCCGGCTCCGGTAGGGGAGCGGCGCGTCGGCGGCTCGTTCTGGCGGCAGTAGTGGTCGTTTGGTGGTCTTGGAATATGGATGTAATTTTTATTATGTTTGAGATGCTATGTACTTCCGGTGAACTTTTATAATAGATTTGATCATTTTCGTGCAAAAAAAAAAACAGCAGGCCCAATTCACATGAAGGAAGGCACCTACAAATTCAAGTTGCCACAAAATCAAGCTTATGGCCACTTCCCTAAAAAGAAGTTCAAGCGTACAAGTGGGAAAAGGTCAATTTAAGTGACCTTTTATAAGCTTTCAACAACGAATAGAGGTAACGAAGCCTTGATTTAGGCTTTAAACAAAAGCACTTGTAATATAGTTTATCTTTGTGCAGTTTACTTTTAGTACAATAAGATGCCATGCTTAGTCTTCATTATGGTTTTAGGGGAATTTTCTGAAATTGACTAGGTATAATTTCATATCTTGTCTGTTCGGAACGGCCCGCCCAGCCTGGGCACGCCAAGCCCTGGTTGCTCCCCTGCGTGTCATTCTTTTTGCATTGTGTTCTATTTAGCACCCTATTACTGTCCTGATTTTTTATATCTACGTCTGGTAATAGTTTTCTGCGTGAGCAATTATTTCAGTTTCTAGTGCTTCAAGCTTATTGCTTTGGTTGAATTTTCATACGAGATAAATTGTCTATCCCATGATTAATCTGTCAAGCTCTTTTTAGTACTGGTGGATGGTGGTACATTGTTGCTGTTGTTACAGCAAACAACCAACATGTCAAAATCCTAAGAACACAGGGTGTACCACTGGAACGTTCGCTTAGGTTTGGCGAAGAAGGGCCACATTTAGCTGCTAGAATTCTGCTGCTAGACGCTATGGGGTCAAAATGCCTGGAATTGCGCTGCTAGACGGACAGGTTAGCGGTTCATCTTCGGGGCTTGATGTTCGTCGTCAGTCATCATATACTTCTTCCTCCTCAGGTTGCGACGATGACTGCCCGAAAGCTAGCATGGCCATATGCCTGGTTCCTTCTGGTATCATGGCTCGGACTACCTGCAAGTGTACCAAGCGCAGATGTAAGGAAAATGATGTGACACTAGATAAACGATAAGGCCAATTGTTCATTAGATAATCTTTTCTTTTTTGCATGAAGTACTTTTTTGTTTAAATGGCTAATCAGTATAGCAGGCATGTCCAAATGTCTGGGTCGCATGGTGACGGCTTCGACTTATGATGCGTATATGAATACGGTATGAAATGTTTCAGATCAGGTAGTGGTGAGGTAAATACTCGCAGTTGTTCTAGCAACAATCAATCAAACCTTTTCTATCTCATCGCAGACGGTTGGATTCTCCCGGAGATACTGCAGTGCCTTTTCTCTACCTTGACCCAGTCTGCACACAAAAAGTGGAACACATGAAAGCTGCAAATTTACAGTTTAGCAAAACAAAAATGAAATATACTCATTGTTATTTTAATTCGAATAAAGTTACATAATAACATAACTACGATTATGTCCCTATTTGGAATGTGCAAATCCAACAACAGATTTCCGAAGCAGTATATAGAAACAATTATTAAAAGATTAAAACACAAGGAAATTATGTGAGACCACCTTGGAGTTTTCTGGCTAGTTTCCTGTACGGATATATGTAACAGATGTTCATATCCTCATAATCCTCAAATTTAAGCAAATGAACATGAAGTAGATTTCAGACAGTATAGGCTACATAAAGTTACTGGAGTTCCACAAAAAGAGGAACATGAATTCAGTACATATGATGTGATATGATGGTTCTCCAGAATCAAAGGGCACATATAGCCAGCCGAAGCACATGAAGTTCACATGGTAATAGGACTGGGGAGAATGGCATGAAAGGATAGCTGCTAGAAGGTTGTGTTTTGCTAATATATTCACAAGCCGTATTGAAATTCTTCTAAAGCCACCGGCATACCTTATATCTTTGTAACTATACCATGAACCCTTCTTTGCAACAACTTCCATCAGCTCAGCACAATCAAGAATGCAACCCTGCATGAATTCTCTCTTTAGCAAAAGATCCAGTGAGATCCAATGAGAATAGCTGAAAACTTTGTACACCAACCAATTTACTAACACCCTCCCCAAACATGATCTCGAATTCAGCTTGCTTGTAGGGCCTGGATACCTTGCAAAGAACAAAAGAAAAGACACTCATGCCAATGTACAAGTGTGGAGCAAAATACAAAACAAGAACTAAACATCTTCACGACATACTTTACTCTTCTGCACTCTGACACGGACCTTGACACCAATATCTTCATCTCCCTTGGCCTTGGCAAAATAAGATGAATTTTCTCAAGTCATGTCTTACGGAAGGTGAAATATTTTGTTTATCTTACAGATTTTATCTTCCCAATGTGTCGTATCTCTAGGCGAACTGATGCGAAGAACTTCAAAGCTATCCCTCCACTAGTGACTTCAGGGTTCCCATAGAATACCCCAATCTAGAAAAAACGAAATTTATCACATGACGGAATAAGATGGAAATGAACAGTCAGCTGAAAGCTAATGTAGAACACCTTGTATCTTATTTGATTCAAGAACATTAGAGTACAACCAGCCTTTGAGGCATTGCCTGACATCTTTCTCAATGCTTGACTCATCAGACGAGCTTGTAAACCCATCTGCTGCATCCCTATCTCACCCTAGCAAATAACTGAATCATATTTTTCATGCATCATATTGAATACAAATCTATACTAAAAACAAAAAGGAAAGAGAATCATACTTCAATTTCTGCACGTGGAGTGAGAGCTGATACTGAATCAATACAGATGAGATCTATTGCTCCAGATCTGCACATGCGGTCCGCAACTGGTAGAGAAACAGACATATTAGTCAAATCACGAAAACAGAAGTCTCGCAACCTCTAGGCTGTGTTTGGCATCACGTGTGGTTTCTGATAATCCTGTTTGCACACCATAACTAAAACTAACTATACCTTCAACCGTAGCAGGTGCTTGAAATAGTATATGTACCAAAATAAAAATAGATATGTATGCACACATTAAAGTTACAGTCCCAGAATTTCTGGTCATCAAATCAAAATACATCTATGAATAGAACTCCCTCCATTCCTAAATATAAGACCTTCTAGAGATTCCAATATGGACTACATACAGAGCAAAATGAGTGGATCTACATTCTAAAATACGTCCATATACATCCATATGTAGTCTATATTGAAATCTCTAAAAGGGCTTATATTTCAAAACGGATGGAGTAGTTAACTTCAGAAGGGCTAAATCATTCTTTTGGAAAAAGATGCTAAAAATATATTAGATGCCACAAATGCCAGGAAAATTATAAAGTTGAAGTGTCATTAATTATTGTTACATGCCAATCAGATGGTAAAAGATAAAATGTCATGCAAAATTCCTCTACTGCAAGAGAAACTTTGTGTGCGGAAAATACAAAATAGTCACTAGTATGTGAAAGATCCAAGTTAGTCACTTCTCACTATGTAACCCTGTTTACAGGTACAACAATATTATAACAGATGCAAGTAAGATTATTCAAACAAAAGGTACTGAGACCTCATAAGTAGAGAATGTATTACTTTCTAGTGCCATCTCTCCATTGTCAGGCTGGCAGACAATCAGATTTTCAATATCTACCCCAAGTGCTTTTGAATAAGCTGGATCAAAAGCATGCTCTGCATCAACAAGCATGGCATTTCCTCCTAGCTTCTGCATATAGGATGTTGGATGTTTTAAGTATCATTAAGTTCTACAGGAATCATGAAATATACAATGACGTCATACTCTAATACTCTAATACAGGAAGAAAGAAAACCTGTATTTCAGCAATGGCATGCAGAGCTAGAGTGGTCTTTCCACTGCTTTCTGGACCATACACCTTCAATGTATTGTAAAGTTGCAAATATCAGAGCAAATGGTGATCCGAAGGTGCCACGATGAAAGAAGATTAAACTATAGTAAGTTACCTCTACTACTCTTCCTTTTGGAAGGCCACCGCCCAAAGCAAAATCTAGTGTTAAGCAACCACTCGGGAAAGTCTCACTGGATAGACAAGGTAACAGTAAGTATGAATAGCATGCATGGAACTTATAAGGCCTTGTACAATGGGAAGTGGTTAGAGAGGTGCTTAGAAAAATAAACCGAGTTTTTCTGAAGCACCGGTGCCTATTTCTATAGGAGAGACGCTTAGTTAAGCGTCTACCCTGTACAAATAAGCACCGGTGCTTAAGGAAAATCTGGTTTATTTTTCTAAGCACCTCCCCTAAGCACCTCCCATTGTACAAGGCCTAAGGGGATTTCGATACATTTAAGCAATTAAGAACATACACAAAAGCACCACCAGCACTGCCTAATCTTGTAACGCTTCCTTTTCCAAAAGAATTGTTTATGTCAGTCATTGCTGCATCAAGAGCTTTTTGCTGTAGATGGAATTGTAAAGAGTATGTCATTTGTCTTAATAAGAAGCAATAATTAACTACAGTATTTATCTGCTATCAACTTGGGAAAAAATAGCATAGCTATTTCACAAAGAATGTCACAGCCTTGTACGGAAAAAATTGACATGCCTATATAATGTCGAGACAGGATGCCTCTCTTAGGGCAACATCTATACTGAGAATAATACATCTGAAGTTCAGTATAGAACTAAAGCATCGTTTACAGTTTTGTCCCCAGTAAATTGCGCAGCAGAGGGTTGTCTTTTCAAGTTCATTGTCATTATTCTTGTCCAAGTCAAACTTAGCATAACCACAGCAGCCAATAAGAGAGACCAGTAAGAATGTAAGATGGCAAGCGAATGCTAAACTATAAGACAGTAGTTTCCTGAAGTATCGGAAGTACACTCCGGTCACTGCAATGCCACTATGCACCCTAGGTATTCGACACAATGCACAGCCCAAGAAAAGCAATATAAGCAGCAGCAGCGACAACCTATGTCGTAGAAAAGGCTGCAATTGTTCTTACTTCAAAGTTCCACCTCACCGCGGCGCCACACTCCCGGTTCTCATCGCCAGGGGAACGCACCGCGCCTTACCCGGACCGTGCATCACTTGTTCGGCCGAATGGCCAGAGGAAACGAAAAATGGGAAGGGAAAGAACAAGAAACAAGGAACGGGGAAGCTTCTTACGCGGTCTATCAGTCGAGGGTCGTCCTCGCCGGAGAGCGCGCCGTTCCCGACGCTGGCAACGAACTCACAGCGCAGACGGCGGTTGCCGCGTCCGGAGGCGCTGCTCGCTGAGGCGCACGGCGCGGGGACCCTCCTGCGGGGACGGGGCAGGATGGCCGGGGTGAAACGTGCGGCGGCGGCGGCGGCTGTGGCCATTGGTTGCGTGGCGGCTGAGGTCCACGGCGCCGAGTGCTCGATTTGTCGGGGTGGAGTGAAGGGGGAGAAGTCCTTCAAGAAGCTCGGACAGGGAGGGTTTAGAGCGGCGGATCCATCGCGTATTCGCGTCTAGATTCGTGCAGCGACAGTGGGTTTAGGCCTTTTGGCTGATGATAAGAATAGGAAAGCTATAGAAATGAAATGGAATGTATCTTAATTTTATGACATGAACATGAAAATGAAATGACATGCATCTTAAGAGCAACTCCAACAGGCCGATCCGAACGGACGGTGTTTGGGTCGGCCAGACGGACACGGATGCCCGCTTCGGCATTTGGGTCGGCGTCTGCGTCCAACGCTGGCCGATACCCATTTTGACGGCGCCAAAAAAAATGAACACATGCATATTAAAAAAAGAGAAACAGCAGCGTCCGCCGGCGCCGCATCTCCTCCGCGTGAGCACGAGCCGTCTGCGGCGCCACCGGCACTGGGATCCTATCTGGATCCAGATGCCAGTCGTGCGGCAGCGTCACGTCCGGATACGGCAGAGGCTGGTGGTTCTGCCAGTGCCACTCCGCCTGGTGCACTGGCACGCTCACGCGCTGCCTCTGCCGGCGAGGCGCCGGCGGAGGTGGGAGGAACTCGGAGGGGAAAGGGATGGCGGGGGACTTGCCCTTGGCCTTGCTGCTGGCGCCGGAGAAGAGGCCCATCTCGCTGTGGTTGTGGTGGTTAGGGTTTGCCGGCGACGAGGGAGCAAAGGTGTGCAGATGTGGACGGCGAGTATGGATGAGGACGGCCCCGCTGCACGGTCGGCTTAAAAAAGAACGAGCGTCGTCGCTGACGCATGGGCCCGTCGTCATAAATTAAGCTGACCGCGTGGGCAGCGGGTAGTTGGACGGCTGCCATGTGAGGACGTGGCGGATAGCGAAAAGGCGCGCGAAGCGTCCGTTCGGCGTCCGCGCCGGCGCATTTGGGGCGCAAATTTGGGCCGCAGATGTGTCGGCGCGGACGCGACACAGACATGATTTAGGTTTGGATCAACGCGTTGGGCCGCCACTTTTGTCCGTGCCAATCCAAACGAACGCAGGCGGACAAAATAGGTCGACCCTTTGAAGTTGCTCTAAGTGGTTCATATGGTAGATTTTCTTTTCAGTTGAGTCCAAGATAATGTTCCTTTTTCCCCTTTGAAATATGAAAGATAGTCAATTCTGTATGGAAATGGGATTCTATTCCTATAGACCAACTAAAGGAAATTTCCTACAGAAATCCTATTATATACTCTTTCCGTTTTTAAATATTTATTCTTTTAGAAATTTCAAATGGACTATCACATACGGATGTATATAGATATATTTTAGAGTGTAGATTCACTCATTTACTTCGTATATAGTCACTTGTTAAAATCTCTAGAAAGACAAATATTTAGAAACGGAGGGAGTAGAGTTCTTACAAAATTCATGTAAACTAAATGAGGCTTAGTTTTTTTTAGAAAACGTTCAATCTAGTTATCTTCAATCATAGCAGTATAAACCAAAAAAATTAAAAAAATGCATCCAGATTCTTAGTCCACCTAGCGACGACTACAAGCAATGAAGAGAGCCGAAGACGCGACGCCATCATTAACCTTCCCTCACTGGATTGGGGCAAAACTTGTTGTAGTAGACCATCGGAAAGTCATCATATTACGGCCTCATATGACCAACGCGCCAGAACAGCAACCGCCGTCGATGAAGAGTAGCGTAGATCGGAAGGATCCAACCTGAAGACACACGAATGTAGATGAACAACGAACATATCCGAGCATATCCACAAAAGATGGATCCGCCGGAGACACACCTCCATACGCGCACCGACGATGCTAGACGCATCACCAGAACAGGGAGAGGGGGGCTCCTTATTCCATCTTTAAGAAACCACCGCCGTCTCGCCTTCTTTAACAAGACACATACCCTAACAAAACTTGAAGTAGCATCTAAAAAAGTCTTGTGTTATTTATGCAAACATCTCGGTGGTGGATACACCATGCCGAAAAAAAGTCTCATGACTCTACTCCCAACGTGGTCAGTCGTCTTGGCCAGCAATCCACGCCAAAGAGCTTATGATGCTTTGGTCTCATCGACTGATTGCAGTGAAGATAGGGTCAATCAGTTAGGTGTGTGTTTTGGTTAGGGATTCTCTTGTTTCGATATTTTGTGCCCCATGTATTCTCTACCGACAGTGGGATGACGAAGAAGTGTTCGATTGTTTTCATTGCAAAAGATCCGTCTTTGGCAACACTACCTTGAGTGATCTTAATTAGGTTCTCATCGATGTGGATGGGCTCGGTTCTTTAAAATTTGAGAGGTTAGTTTGATTTGTTTTGCTCCTTTATCCTGGGCTATGTTGGAAACTAGAGATGCAAAAGGTGAAACTAAAGAAGATGATTTTTGAATAACCTTGAGTGACTAATATTTTGATAACAAATCAAGTTATTTGTTTTAATTTTAGTTTGTTCGATCTGATCTCCTTTAATATTGAATTATTAAAGTTGAATCATCTACCACAAAAACCCGTTTGAGAGTCACACTTAATAGTGTTAGTTTATGACACACTTATCTGTATGAGTTTTTATTATCGCCGGCTCTAAATGACGTGGAGAGTCTGAAGAGACAACCATCGACTATATCTTTGTAGATGCCCTAGGGGCGAGTGGTAAATGTAGATATTTTCTTAGTTCCAAGATTTCATTCTAAAAATATGTTGTAAAATAATTGAAGAAAAGACAATATTCGTAAAACATACATCTTGTAGAATTTTGGTCTTAGTTCGATTCTATCGACAATTCTGACAGCAAACTAATTTTTTTGGCTATGATTAGTGATAAATACAAGTAAACGGTACTCATGTGCTATGCTTTTAGCAGTACTATATACAAGTTGTTATGTGACACATTTTTCCTGCCCATGGTGCGTAGGTCATCAGGGAAAGATTTCCCTCCCCTCAAAGCTTCACCGGTCAGTCCGTGGATTCGCTTCCTCTCTTCCTGCCGCTCCAGCGGCTGGTGGCAGGAAGAGGAATCTTGATGCCTCAGGTCTGGCTAGTTTAGGTTATGTTTTCAGTCCCAGGGCCAGGCCCATAGTTGTACAGGCTGTGCGGCCCACACAGGGCCCATAGATTTTTGGGGGCCCCAAATTTGTATAAGGCCTATGTATATTTTCTTCCTGGGCGCGCGTCCCGGCCTTCTCCATACCCCGAACGTGATCGATTGCATCCGGAGCCTACCAACGATCGGCCCCCCTCAAAAGATTCAGGTAGCGCTAAATAGGGCTAAGATTTGTACTCTGGCCGGAGATATAATTAGTTTAGGCCCAGCCATAATTACCTTAATGTGGTGTGTACTGAAGCCCAAAAGAGCCCACGCCCATTATCCTGTATTTAGGCCACCGTGGTAGATTGCCTAGTTTCGTTTGTATGTTTGGCAAGACCTAGCGTCTATCCCTAGCCGCTCAGGTCGATCTATTCCACGCCGCCGTCGCTGTTATGCCGGTTGCCTTGTGAGTCGCCGGATATGCAACCTACACATCGCTGACATGGTTTGATGCTAGCCGGCAACTTACAATGTCTCTACCGATCCTACTCTCACAGCAGTGCGATGCCACATAGAGTATTCCAGTGCAGATCGCTGTATTGTATCGGGTGTATCCGTTCCTTGAGCGCTTGAATCTAAAGGTATGTATATTAAGTACTAGTTTGTATTATGTTGGTGGATTTCAATTCAGTAGTCTAGTGATTTTGTTTACTTGCATATAAGACAACTGGTTAATTGAACAATTAGGCGTGCCACTATTCCATTGGAGATGCTTTGATTAATTTGGCAAATCACGTGATCACTTAATCCAAATGAAATTGCTGGAGAAGACACCATGGTCTAAAGTTAATCTAATACCGAAGATTCACAAGGATCATTTTCCATGAAGTTTTATCTATTGTGTGGTCATTCTCTTTCGTCACCCCGCTCATATTTAAATTCTGGCTCCGCTCCTGCACTTGAGAGCGAAGTGTTGAAGAAGATTGATCACGTGAGTTGGATAGGTATTATTTTATTGAAGAAGATTGATCATGTTTTAGTGAGGATATCATTGAAGATTTCATTTCAAAGAATACTAAAAGAATGATGTTGTTCAAATAAATATCAGGCAACCGGGAGTTGGATAGGTATTATTTTTTACATATCCAATTGTTATGTAAGACACTATATCATATACTCCCTTCGTTCCCAAATGTAGTGCTTCCTCTATTTCCGTGCTTCAACTTTGACCATAATCAACGAGACCGACTGCGGCGGGAGCAAACATTATACCAGTGAATTCGTACTCAAAAGAAGTTTTCAACTATATAATTTTTTCTTCCGCCGCAGTCGGTCTTGTTGGTTAAATTTATGGTCAAAGTTGGACCTCGGGAAGCGCGGGCGCACTATATTTTGGAATGGGGGGAGTACATCATAACTGCTTGTTAGTTTATTTTAATGACATAGGGCTCTATTATTTAGTTTCACACAGGGCTCCGGATTTTGCCGGCCCGGCCCTGTTCAGTCCTTGTAGGGGTCGCGCTTAGGCCGATGGTGGCACTTCATCTTTGAGTTGGTCTTCAGGGGTTTGATCCTCCTCGAATTCATCCCTCGAGATGGAGTTGACGGAGCTCTACGTACATTCATGTTGTCTTCTTGAGGTGGCGAGGTTAGGATCTATCATCGTGTGTACGCGACAACGAGATATAGTGTCAGTGCTGGAGCCGGGTTTACCATAATGGGTGTACACAATTCAATATATTTCAAATTCTCCAACTATTTTTTCAATGTAGATGTATTCTATATGCTTAGTTTATGCTTTCTTACTTGAATTGATGGGTGTACATACCCTTGTGTGTCAGGCTCTTCAGATTGATTTAAGAGTTCAACAATAACGTTTATATCTTCATGACGCTGGTTCTTAGGGTCATGTGCACAAAAACTTTCTGGCGGTCATCGACAATGTTGATACGTCTCCAACGTATCTATAATTTTTTATTGTTCCACATGCTATTATATTATCAATCTTGGATGTTTTATATGCATTTATATGCTATTTTATATGATTTTTGGAACTAACCTATTAACCTAGAGCCCAGTGCCAGTTTCTGTTTTTTCCTTGTTTTTGAGTATCGCAGAAAAGGAAAACCAAACGGAGTCCAATTGACCTAAAACTTCACAGAACTTATTTTTTCACCAGAAGAAGGCCATAGAGTAAAAGAGTTGGGCCAGAAGAGTCACGGGCTGCCCACGAGGGTGGGGGGCGCGCCCACCCCCTGGGCGCGCCTCCCTACCTTGTCGACAGCCCAGAGACCCCCATGACTTGTTCTCGACGCCAAAACCTCTTATATATACTAAAACCTCCAGAACATAACCTAGATTGGGAGTTCCGCCGCCGCAAGCCTCTGTAGGCACTGAAAACCAATCTAGACCCGTTCCGGCACCCTGCCGGAGGGGGGAATCCCTCTCCGGTGGCCATCTTCATCATCCCGGTGCTCTCCATGACGAGGAGGGAGTAGTTCGCCCTTGGGGCTGAGGGTATGTACCAGTAGCTATGTGTTTGATCTCTCTTTCTCTCGTGTTCTTGATTCGGCACGATCTTGATGTATGGCAAACTTTGCTATTATAGTTGGATCTTATGATGTTTCTCCCCCTCTACTCTCTTGTGATGGATTGAGTTTTCCCTTTAAAATTATCTTTTCAGATTGAGTTTTTAAGAATTTGAGAACACATGATGTATGTCTTGCATGTGCTTATCTGTGGTGACAATGGGATATCACGTGATCCACTTCATGTATATTTTGGTGATCAACTTGCGAGTTCCGTGACCTTGTGAACTTATGCATAGGGGTTGGCACACGTTTTCATCTTGACTCTCCGGTAGAAACTTTGGGGCACTCTTTGAAGTTCTTTGTGTTGGTTGAATAGATGAATCTGAGATTGTGTGATGCATATCGTATAATCATACCCATGGATACTTGAGGTGACATTGGAGTATCTAGGTGACATTAGGGTTTTGGTTGATTTGTGTCTTAAGATGTTATTCTAGTACGAACTCTTGAATAGATCGATCAGAAAAAATAACTTTGAGGTGGTTTCGTACCCTACCATAATCTCTTCATTTGTTCTCCGCTATTAGTGACTTTGGAGTGACTCTTTGTTGCATGTTGAGAGATAGTTATATGATCCAATTATGTTATTATTGTTGAGAGGACTTGCACTAGTGAAAGTATGAACCATAGGCCTTGTTTCAACACATTGCAATACCGTTTGTGCTCACTTTTATCATTAGTTACCTTGCTATTTTTATATTTTTAGATTACAAAAACCTTTATCTATTATCCATATTGCACTTGTATCACCATCTCTTCGCCGAACTAGTGCACCTATATAATTTATCATTGTATTGGGTGTGTTGGGGACACAAGAGACTCTTTGTTATTTGGTTGCAGGGTTGTTTGAGAGAGACCATCTTCATCCTACGCCTCCCACGGATTGATAAACCTTAGGTCATCCACTTGAGGAAAATTTGCTACTGTCCTACAAACCTCTGCACTTGGAGGCCCGGCAACATCTACAAGAAGAAGGTTGTGTAGTAGACATCAAGCTCTTTTCTGGCGCCGTTGCCGGGGAGGTTAGCGCTTGGAGGTATATCTTTAGATCTTGCAATCGAATCTTTTAGTTTCTTGTTTTATCACTAGTTTAGTTTATATTAAAAAAACTACAAAAAATGGAATTAAGGTTACCTCATATGCTTCATCTTTTTAATGTCTTCCATGAAAATAAGGATTCCGATAATTGTGCCAAATTGTTAGAAGAAGAATGCATTAGAATGTTTGGCACTAAATCTTTGTATGATGAGCATGATTGCAATGGTGTTAGTATGAATTCCTTGAATATCTATGATGCTAATGATATGCAAAGGCACAAGCTTGGGGATGCTATGTTTGATGAAGATGATATTTTTTGCCCCCCAAGTTTTGATGAGCAAATTTATTTTGATGATAGCATGCCTCCTATTTATGATGATTATATTGATGAAAGTGGGTTTGGAAGAGTGTCAACTTTAGGAAGTAATGATCCCACTATTTTGGAGGATGTTGAATCTTATTGTGATAATTATGAAAGTGTGTTTGGAGAGGTCATGACTTTAGTTAATGTTAATCCCACTATTTTGGAAGAGTGTCAACTTTGCATACTTGTAGATCATGAAAAGAATGCTTTATGTAATAGTTATATTGTTGAATTTGCTTATGATGCTACTGAAAATTATTATGAGGGAGGAACATATGTTTGTAGGAATTGCAATAATATTAATACGTCTCCAACGTATCTATAATTTTTTATTGTTCCATGCTATTATATTATCTGTTTTGGATGATAACGGGCTTTATTTTACACTTTTATATTATTTTTGGGACTAACCTATTAACCGGAGGCCCGGCCCAAATTGTTGTTTTTTTGCCTATTTCAATGTTTTGTAGAAAAGGAATATCAAACGGAGTCCAAACGGAATGAAACCTCTGGGAACGTGATTTTTGGAACAAACATGATCCAGAGGACTTGGAGTGGACGTCAAGCAATCAACAAGGCGGCCACGAGGCAGGGGCGCGCCCTCCCCCTCGTGGGCCCCCCTCGTTGCTCCACCGACCTACTTCTTCCTCCTATCCTATTTCCACCGTCGCAACCTTCTGTACCCAAGAGATCCCATCTTGGGGCCTTTTCCGGAGCTCCGCCGGAGGGGGCATTGATCACGGAGGGCCTCTATATCAACTCCATGGCCCCTCTGATGATGTGTGAGTAGTTTACCTCAGACCTTCGGGGTCCATAGCCTTCTTCTCTCTCTTTGGATCTCAATACAAAGTTCT